>NC_057939.1:8662215-8814715 GCF_018555375.3 Anguilla rostrata
CAGCGCACGCAACAAGTCAAAAAGTGACCAAAGTCAAAAATCCAAAATTAGGCGCCTGCTGCTACTGTAACTTAAGTTCGGCCTTACACCTGCTGCATATAAATGGCCCAACCCTAGCAGCAAACGCAAGCTGATTTTTTATTAGACCACATAATTACCATAGTGCGTGTATTGCTTCTCCTGTTGCAGCGATGGCGACTGATTTGATGAATTCACAAGCGCTTCAGAGCAAATTCCGTAAAATGCAAGCAAGGAGCCACTTTGACATCGCACGCTGGGTTTGCGGCTATTATTTAATATCTGCAATTCCCGTACCTGACAGATACACCTCAAGACCTTAATGGCTACTAAATCAAATATCAACAAGGGAACTCGACGGAAGCGAAATCACTCTTAAGCGAAACGTGACCCGACCGCTATATCTTTAGCGGAGAACCCTGCCGGGTTCCCATAACGACAACGCAAAGCCGATTTTTTTCGGCTTCTCCAGAGCCCCCCGACCGCACACGCACGCAAGCGAGCGAGCGAGCGATCCCTGTTGTGACAAGGAGTTTAACGCGCGGTAAATATCCGCCAGCGGGCCGCGGTCGCGAAAGACGAACGACCTGCCGCGATGGCGCGGTCGTTACATACACTTGACCCGCCACCGTCACAGTCCGGGAGCCGCGACGCGGTTGTCACGGCTGTCCGAACACCGCTCGCGCGGTGTTTCTTCATTACCCCCACAGCAGCGGTTCGCAAACTCGGTCCTGGGGGCACCCCCCCCCCCCCTTGTATACGCTGGCTTTCATTCCAACCTACACTTGTAATCCCCAAATTTTGACAAGCTCTTAATTTTTCTTAATTGCATTTAATTTCATGTTTAGAGGGACTATTTAGCCTCTTAAGCCACATTATGTCAGAAATAGCCTTCCGCTCCATGAATAATGGGCCCATATTTGCATTTTACATAAAGGTAAAAAAAAATGTTTTAACTAATCAAATTAAAGACTGAGGTAAATCAATAGCCTCCTAATTAACCATTAGTTTGCGAATGAAGAATTCAAAGACAAGGCAAATGACTACAAGACAAACCTGCATTTTGTTAATAAGTTTACGGAAGAAATGATGAAAGAACACATATGTTCAACAACCTAATTGGGAGCCAACTGATTCATCTCAGTATTTAATTTGATCAGTTTATTCTGTTGCTTCTTTTTATGTAATTGTTTTCAATACAGCACAATAAGCATAACGTGCACAAGGGAATTTTATCCTTCATGGCATGCATAGCTATTTCTGACATAATATGGCTAAAGCGGGTAAATTATCCCTCTAAATGTGAAAATGACCAAATTAAGAAAAATTAAGAGCTTGTTAAAAAAAAAAAAATCTTGGGATTGCTACTGTGGCTGGAAGGCATACCCAGCATACCCAATGGCCCCCCAGGACCAAGTTAGAGAGCCACTCTGGGCTCCCCAGGTTAGCTCTGCAGATGAGCATGCTGGGAAAGCCCTCAGTCACTGCTGGCATTTTGACCTTATCTCATTCTCACTCGCATTTCCTCATTACCTCTCTCTACCTTTAAAAAAAAAAAAAAGGTTCAGTGTGATGAATGTGGCCCTCTCCTTCTCTGTCAGTTTGCAGGCTTCCCTCTCCGTCTCTCTCTCTCTCTCTCTCTCCGTCCTCGCTCCTCTCGTTTTCTCTCTGTCCCTTTCTCGGTCCCTGCGCCAGGGGCCTCACGCTCCGCTAGGTCGCGACACGCCTGCCTCTCCCTGGCGGCGGCGGCGGCGACGGGGCAGGTGACAGGCCGCTGACAGTGAGGGATGGTCAGGGTTGCCGCGGCGACGGCGGCCGCTCCGAGACGGCGGTCTGACAGGCCTGCGCGAGCGAGAGAGAGAGAGAGAGAGAGCCGCCAGTCGCGCGCCGCGTTCCGTCCGGACGGCCCCGTCACTTCAGGAGCTTGTTCCTGTCCCTCAGTCAGCGTGTACCCCCCCCCCATAGCCCCCAGTCAGAGGCGACAGAGCCTCATGCCCCCCCCCAAATCCCCCCATCCCGCCCCTCTCCCCAGGGACCGGCATGCTCCGCTGGGGCTTGACTGCAGAGACCGTGCCTTGGGTCTCAACAGCTTCGTGAGCATATGGACCAAAAAAGCACTCTCAACTAAGTTAAACAAACTACGTTAAAACAAAGTGCCTCGGCTCATACTCAGAGTGCGATAGAACACGTATAATCTCATTTTTATTCACCTAATACAGGCATAGTTCTGTTCACTCTGGATAAGCCATGTTTCAATATGTCAATATATCAACATGTGTATATCAACAATATCAACAGCTACTCACAATGTCCAAGGAATAATACAATATGACTTCACATAGCATTTATTTACAGAGGCACAGTTCAGTGGAGAACGGGGAATATTATTTGAAGCTAAGCTAAAGTGAGGCTAAAGCACCAACAGTCGCTCATTTTGGCATTACAATACGCCGTTATGTCTCTCTCCCTCAGAATGAAGAGTTTTGACAGGGTAAACAAAGACTTTCCCGCCAATGGTTTCGAGAAAGTGTTGAGGTGCCCGGAAATACGATATCTTCTGATGAGATCCAAAGACGTCGACGAAGAGCGCCATGCAGGTGTATCATGCAAATCTGAAGGCCGGTGCAATGCTCCAGGTGAAGGATGGGGGGGGGGGGGTGACCAGAGCGGTTAATAAGCGGAGAGATGAACAAAACAAGGGTGCCAAATAGTTCTCCTGTCAGGGAAAAAGATGGTCTCTCCATCCGTTCGCACCACAGTAACCTTTCCGGAGACCTTAATCGCTCATCCCTCCCGCTAGCCGCTATCTGTAACCCCAATATGTGCGAAGAGCCGCCGTCTATTTCTGAGACGCCATCTCAGCGAATAGCGTTCCTGAGATTACGGTCGTGACTCCTGGCGGGCCAATCGCAGCTCCGCGTGACATCATCGCTCTCCTCAGCATCCCCCTCGCTAATGCAGAATCAATGTTTGTTTGTGCTCACGGAAACCGGAGGTATTTATGGGCACCTGAAGAAGGCTCTCCTCTCAGTCAGAAACCAGGCACTGGGCACAAAAAAGAAGCTTCTAGTCATGGTACACAGGATAGAGGTGGGGCTCAACAAAGGAATCAAGCCAAGCCTGATTTCAAGTAAATTGAATTTTCCAAGATAAAACTGAACATGTGAATAGTGAGGCATAACGGTCAATCAACGTCGAATTCACTGACTGATCGCAACCTGAAACCAGATATCAGTTTGCATTGAGACGTCACGTTGGAGTGCACATTATACCAAACCAGCTGTCAACGTCCATTAAGGTCCATTAAAATCACCGCGCGGCTCCTCACACCCCGATATGTCTGAAAATGAAACCTTGTCAGGCACCTCCCCCGCCCCCCCCACGGGTAAACACAGCAAACGATGATTTACAGCCCGTCCAATCCCACGCGCCGCTCTCAGTTCGGCGGGCCGACAGCCTGTTTATGCTCGCGCAGACAATACCTGACAGACAGGTATGGCGGCGATAGCGCGGATCCTCCCGGACCCTTCCAGATACAGCGCGCTGTTCGGATCACGACGCATCAGCGGCGCCGTGGCAACGTGACACCGTTGTCACGCGGTGATGCGGCGGCACAGCAGGGGGTGGGGGGTGGGGACGGGGGGGGGGGGTTTGGGTGGGGTGGATGGGGGTGAGCCCTGGGGAGGGACTGATCACTGAGCCATGAACACACACACGTCAACGGACCGATGCTGGTGTTCTTTACAAGCACAGTTTACACACCTCTTGGTACTGCGTTAGATTTACAATTGTCCCACAGCGTGCTTCAGATTTGTTGCTTGGTGGTGGTAGATCCGTGGAGAACGAGGTGATCACTTATCTTGAGAGGTTAGCAGATAAAGGTCTAACAGGTTCAGGTTTTGAAGGTAAAGAGAGCCAAAGCAGCATTTGTTGAAATAAAAATGAGCTGAGCTTCATCCAGAGGAGGTAAACATCACGTTTGGTAACCATTTTGTTAAGCCATTAGCTAATATAATATGTCAACACTATGACAGATAGGAGAGTGATTGACAGGCAGACTTGATCCTGATTTGTGAGGTGGCCAACTCTCAGCGTGATTTGCTTTTTGGTCATTCACACACACACACACACACGCGCACACACGCAGACACAGGCACACACACACACACAGAAAGAAAACTGAATCCCTGCTCATTAACATTAATGACAGCTCTTGAGTTAGGTGTGCAAGGGATGCTTGCATTAAAGTTAGTCAGGTCATGACCACACTGCCCCCCCCCCCCCAACCATCTCTCCTCCTCCTTCCCCCACACTCGACTCCCAGCTTTATGCCATCGATTTTATCGCTCCTTCCCAGCCCTTCCCAGGCACACAGCTCCTCTCAGAGATCTATGGAGTAAACAGGCTCGGGCCGAGCGGCCAGGTACCTCTGGGGGGGGGGGGGGGAGGGATCATTTCAAGGTTGAGAGAGAAGAGCACATTCACAGTGTGCAGGCACACACAGAGGCAGGCCCCTCTGAGATAAAAGATCTTTTCGCTTGATACTTGAAAAGGGCGCCGCGTAAAAATATAAATAAACAAATGCACAGAAAAGGAATCTGGCACGACGCAGAGGGAGCACTGATTGATGTTTTTTATTTATTTATTTATTTATTTTGAAATTTTCAAAGGGATTAATAAAGTGGATTACAGAGCCTGTTTCATGCTGAGGTCTATCAGCAGGTCCATAGGGGGAAATTAGTTCCAGGTAAATGGACAGATATCAGGAAGCACTGTTTCACACAGAGGGCTATTAGTGCAGGGAGCAGCATGACGGGTCAGGCAGAGACCCTATTTGCGTTCGTGGCCACGTTTGAGAGTGGCAGATTCTCGCCAAATGAAAATGGGGAAAAAAATGACAAGACCGGATAGGCTCAATGGATCGAATGTCATGAAACATTCTTGTTTTTTGTATGTAAAAAAACGAGTTGCGAGAGCCTTGTGAAACAGCTACGTCCAAACCCAAAACCTCTCACTTTTAAATGTCAAAAACCGGCCCAGACAACATTTCTTTCAGCCTTAATGGACACAGACTTTGTGAAGGAACTTGACAGAATCACCAGGGAATTGAAGGTTCGTGTCACAAATGGGGAAGTACGCACTTCACATAAATTACTTAAAATGTATTTAAAATATCGGGCCATAAAAATTCACAGCGGGCAAGCTCATCTTCTAAGAAAACAAGTGCCACCACAATCAATGGTGGTGAATGCAAATATAATTTGATAATAGAGAGGTAAAGTAGCGCTAATGTACTGGGTACAATTTCACAGGAACGTGGTAATGCACCACATGTGTGAGAAAAGATAACAGCATTTTGCCGAATATTAATTTAATACCTTGGCTCATGGAAACATTAAATTTTTTTTTTTCTCCCTCAGGTAGCAAAGACGGCGCTTCAAAGAAACCCTGCTCTGTATTACTTAGCAAATTCCTTTACCTGCGCTGGAGTGGTGTATTCTGCGATTATGAAATTACTACGTCAAAAAATAAATATCAGGTCACATCAGAAGAGGGCAGTGTGCAGTGTAGACGAACCCAAGGGGCATCAGTCTGAAACTGAGAATGTTCTTCCACTGGAAGAGAATAGCTCAAATACTCCATAAAAAATGCAAGTGCATTCATGGATTTCAGACTCAGTCTAGATGATGTTCAGAAAAGTACAGTCATGCAATGCTGTCAAATAGGGAATGTTTATTCAGTTGGATTTATGAATTTTAATTTGTTTCGGCTTCTGTTTATGTGCTGTTATACAGGGCATCTTAAATGCTTATTTATCGATGTACATGTCTTATTTTAGCTGTGATCTACATCTGAGGCACAGTAAGGTAACATGCTAGACCGTGCGGTGGTGGGGCATTCGGGGGGGGCTCTACTGTTGAAGAGGAAGAGGCGCGAGGGGGCCCGCCAGAGCGAGGCTCTGGGTTGGACGGGAAGCCGCTCTCATCAGCGAATCAGTCGCTCTCATCAGCGAATCAGTCGCTCTCATCGGCGAATCAGTCGCTCTCATCAGCGAATCAGTCGCTCGGCTATTGGCGTCTGATTTCTCCTCAGAGGAGCGAGTGAAGACGGCCGGGACCCGTCTAAAACAAACAAGTCGCTCCTCCACTCCTCCCCGAGCCAGCTAGGCTCGGATAGACAGAACGGCGTAAATGGGGGACGGATGTTCCACCGCGTCCCTTTCTGGCGGAAAGTGCCGCCGAGCCGAATGTGGCGGTAAGACGGCCCGCCCGAGTCCTCGCGGGATTAATTACCGAATTTAAATTCCGTACGGAGAAAAAAAAAAAAAACGCAGCAAAAACAGAATTCTGTTTCCCTCTTCTCTCTCTCTCTCTCTTACCGGAAGATTCTTTCTAACAACCATTACACCTGTAATTCATTACAAACGGCAAAAAAAGCCTATTTGACGTAATATGGAATAACATAATTAACGACAGTTCTGAAATATCGGCATATGGCTATGTGGACTGTCATAAAACTGAAAAGGGCAAGGCCTAACCCGCTGATGTGTGATTTTGGTCAGTTTTTTTTTTTTTTTAAAGGTTAATGTATCACCGCACTGGCCTCAGTGTATTACCGCCAACATCACACACCATAGACCTGCTTTTAATACCGGGGGTATACATGGCATTTCAAAAAAAAAAAAAAAAAAACCATGGAGGACTCAGGCCTAGTTTTTTTCCAGTTGTGATTGAGTGCGTATTGTGAAGGTCGGCCTGGAGTGCTGAGGGACTGAACCAGAGTTAATGCATTGTTAATTCAGTGTCATAGTATCTCCCCTGGGGGGGTGACCCCTCTGTAATCAAGTGTTGAGTAGACCCCCCCATTCCCCCCCCACCCCCCCAATCCAAACAGCCCTCCCCCAATCCATTGTGTGGAACGTTGTTTGTTCTTGTTCCCTTAGGCTAATGGGCCTATCTGTCTATCCCCAAGACCTGTTCAATCAGAGCTGGATTAGGATATTCATGCTTGACTAGGAATGGTATTGACCTCACTTGACTTACAAAACAAAAAGGAGATGGGAGTGTTAGGAAGGGTTGAGAGAGAAAGAGAGAACGAGAGAGAGACAGAGACAAAGAGACAGAGAGAAATTCTATGCCCCTCGGCTCCTTCTAGGGTACACAGCCATTCTCTGCACTCTTCTTCCATATGCCTATCATAAAAGGCAAAATGTATATATATATATATATATATATATAATATATATATATATATATATTATAAACAGATACATATATATATACATACCATACCTATATATATACCATATATTTTATATATATATATATATACTGTATATGTTTGTAATTATGTGCCATTTTTAAAAAGGTCAGTCAGTTCTAATTTATCTCATTTATTTAATCATCTTTTTACTGCACACTTCAGAAGCAGCAGCACCCCTTGTGGCGCCTGACATATCGTGTGTACGCAGAGAAATGACGCTCACCTGTGTGCCAAAACCTCAACTTCCCCGCGCCTGAGCGAGAAACGTCTCCGCGTTTCTGCCGTGAGTGTTACGCGTGCACCTCTCCCTGTGAAACGCGCGGAGTAACACTCGAGCGCGAGCGCGCTGCCAGCTCGACAAGTGAGTGAGAGGGAGAGAGAGAGGGAGGGAGCGAGGGAGAGAGAGAGAGGGAAAGAGAGGTGGCTGACAGAAGGAGACTGAGGAAGTCAAACAGAGAGTCATGCTAAATATGATCTAAGCCACGTCGTCACATTTCTACTCACCGTTCCTGAACAAATTAGGATTTCGATAAAAGACACACGTGCGCACACAACTGTAGTCAAAAGCGTGGTTGGCCCCACACACACACACACACACACACACACACACACAGGCTTGCATGTACTCATATAACAACCCAAACATCCACACTAATATCAAAATGCCACTGTAGAAATATTTTTTTAATGATTCATCTTTACAACCTCAAACACACCAGCCATGAAACCAATATGGAGTCTGCTCTGCTGACTTATAAACTGTGATGGCGGAAATATTCCCATCATGCTTAGCGTGAAGCATTACCCCATGAGCTCTGAGATGTTTGGCCACATCTTCTCCCAGCTCCTTCGCAGTTCCCCTTTCCCACCCAAGGATTGCTTAATATCACAAACACCCCCCACCCCCCCCCGTACTAATCTTAATCCCCTCTGAGGCTGACGAATTACGGCAGTAATAACCCCTGCGAGGTTGACATGCTCGAGCGACTCTGATTGGGTGGGGTCGCTGGGGGCCGGTGGGACGGCCGCGGTCGGGGTCCGAAGACGCGGTAGAGACGGACGGCGGGTCCCGTTGCCGCGCCCGTCTTCACGGGCGACCAGCCGGACGACCGGCCGACCAATCAGAGCGAGGCGGCCTCTTCCCCGTAGCGACGCGGGAACAGATTCACTTTGCAGCCGGGAGCTCCCCTTAACGGAGGGGAAAACAGCCCACTGTAAAAAGATCACATAAAGCCTTGTCATTCCTCCTGTCTTTCTCTCTCTCCCTCTCTCTCTCTCTCTCCTCTTCAAATGTCACGTCAATCACAGGTGCGGTCGCCGGGGGAAACCTCGCCCTCTCCTCCCAGGCGAGCAGGTCGTGCGTGGGTTTTTATTTTTGGCGGCCTTGTCCGTCCGCCCGTTGGCCCTCTCCTCCCTCCCCGGGCCAAAAAGCGCACCCCCACCCCCCCCCCCCCCCAAAAAAAGCGCACCTGAGCCCGCCACCCACAAACCCAGCCTCCGGGCAGGGGCTACTTCGAAACGTGGCTCTGTGGTGGCCGTGGCGATGGGGAGGTCAAAGTCACGGACGCGGACCCAGTGTTCTGCGACCGGCGTGGATGAGGTCACGGCCCCCGCCATAAAAAACACGCCGGATTTCACGCTGGTCTTCACCAAAGGGACCACCGGGGCGGGGGGGGGGGGCGGGGTTACGCGGCTATCACAACAGCGCTGGGAAATCAATACTGGATTAACCGTACAACTCAATGGCCTCATTGATGCCCCAAACCAATACCCACCCCCCCTCCCTTCCCACCCCTCCCTCCCTCCCCAGGGGCTCTGAAATATAGCTGCCCACCGTGTCCGAAAACGTGACCCCCCCCCCTCCCCTCTCACCCCCTGCCCCTCGGCCCTCCCTCCCGTACCGGTCGATGGGAGGTGCTTAGGCCGCGGCGTTCCGTTCGATTTCGCGTTTGACATACGCCGCCGCCGTTTTTTTTTTTTTTTTTACAGCCGCGCGTTTACAACACCAATCAAGCCAGGTACATTACTTAAGGCCCGAGCACAACAGCCCTTCCCATAAAACGGGGAGAGGCGCGGCTCGTAACGCTCCCCGTAATTCTGCCGAGTAAGGGGGACGAGCCAGATGGCCGGTGACTCCTGACAGCGTCCAAACTGCCTGGAATGAGAAATGCATTGTGGGAAAGGACACGCCGTTTTCACGCGGCGCGATCAACCGGTGCTCCGTTAGCCCGACGCTAGCTGGCTCTAACGCCCCGCGAAACCTGCCTCGTCACTTGGCGCACGCAGCGCCGCAGTCAGCAGAGCGAAGGCCTCGGAGGGCACCGATGGCGTATCGCTATCGTTCCTCCGCAAACGGAGTCGATTGCAGAGCGGTATTGAGAGAGAAGGGGAGCGAGCACGCCCCGCGCGGGCCGGCCCGAACCAGCCCCGGTCGCCAAATGGGCGGCGCGTCCGACGGAACACGTTTCCCAGAGTTCAGCAGTCCGTCGCAGAGCCCCCCCCCCGGGCCCCCGGGTGCACTTCAAAGCGCGAAATCCGCTCAGCGTGCGGGGGCCGCCGCGATCGAACGATCGCCGTGACAACACTATGTATCTCCGCCCCCCCCCCCCCCCTTCTCTGCCGACGCGGGCCGTATCGATCTGTTGCGCTGTGGGTTCCAGCCCCCCCTTAAAAAACAACAGGCCGGCCGCGTGGTGGGGGGGCGGGGGAGGGGCGCAGCTGAGTTATGTTTTTAATCCTCTTTTAACCATGTACAGATGGATTACAGGAGCCAAACAGGGGAAGGGATGAGGGGAGCTCGGCCCCCCGAGTGCGTCTGCTGGATGGGGGGGCTGGGGGGGGGGGGCGGTGAGAGGGAGGGGGGGGGGCTGCTCCGGTTTCCAGGGCTCTATTAAGTATTCAGAGCATTTTGAGTGGGAAAGGTAAACTCGGGGGCGATCAATTAGGGCAGGGCTGCGTGGGGCAGGTCCGGTTCCCCTGTCTCCATCAGAGGGGGTTGTTATTCCATGACTCTGGGCACAAGGCCATGGGAGAGAGGGAAACAGATGACGAGAGAGAGAGAGAGGAAAATATAGAGCAAGAAAGAGAGAAAGAGAGAGAGAGGGAGAGTGAGGGAGGGGAAAAGATAGAGTGAGAGAGGGGCAGAGAGAGGGAAAGAGAGGGAGGGAGAGAAAGAGAGAGAAGAGAGATACAGAAAAACAGAGAGAGAGAGAGAGAGAGAGGGAGAGAGAAGAGAGAGAGGGAAGGAGAGAAAGAGAGAGAAGAGAGATACAGAAAAACAGAGAGAGACAGAGAGCGAGAGAGAGAGAGAGAGAGAGAGAGAGAGAGAGAGGGAACGGCACACAGTGACAGATGTGCCCCGGGACGCCTGTGTGACAAGCGGCAGGTGAGCGAGCCATTTTTATGTGCGCTTTCCCTAGCGCCCGTAATCCTGCGCAGGCCCTGCAGCGTGCCCCCCCCCCGCCGATGCTCCCCCTCCGCGGCACCCACCCCCGCCCCCAGCCCCCCCGTCCGCGGCACCTTGAGCTGACTGGAAAATTGGTGCTGTTTTCCCGCACCCCCCCCCCCCCATCACCCCCCCCTCTCCACGCGCACCGCTGACACTAATTCTCCAGCAGGACGAGGCAGGACGCCGGCAGCGGGCTGAGGCTGGAGAGCCTGTGATTTTATCTGCCCGGCTCTGACAGAGTAATCCCCCGCTGCAAATCAGCTCTTCCTTTAAGGGCGTCTCAGTCATTAGATCCCCCCCCCCTGACAGGCGACAGGCGACGGGCGGGGGGGGGGCGGGGGGGGGAGGAAGACGTTCCGGGGCCCCCGTCCCGGAGCTTCGGGCTCCCAGCAGCCCATTTGCACCCTTAGCCGGGCTCCTTTTGTTCTAGACAACCGTCGCCGTCTCCACGGAGACGAGCCGTCGCGAATAATGGCATAAAGACGTGCCGAGAGGTTTTTTTTTCTCTTTTTTAACAATAAGGAGCGCGGAATAAATTGACGGACTGAAACCGTCGGACGTTTCGCGACAAAACAGAGAAGAAACGGGCACAGCGGTACCGGGAAGGTAACCTTCTCAAGACATCAGTTTGAGGGGAAAAAAAAACAAAAAAGTAAAGCAGTCTTAGTGTGAACATGCTCACTGAGAGAAAATGAAAACAGCTTGCAGCTGGGCGCGGTGTGCTAGGCCTGCGGGGGGGGGGGGTGGACTCGGCATGGAGACCCGGCCCTTTTCCTGTTGCCTCCTGATGGATGCGATCGGAGGGTCAGCGGCCCCTAATGCGGCCCCCGTCCCGCCGCCGCGCCGGGCCCCCGGGGGCCGGAGTGACAGACAGACACGGATCCTCGCTCTCCGGCACTCTCGCCGCTCCCGGCCCTGCCGGTTTTTACCGACTCGGTGACCTTTCGAGAGCTCTCCGGGGAGGCCCCCGCGGCGTGTAGTACAAGCCAGGGGGTGGCGCGGTGGGGGTGTGGGGTAGGGGGGCTGGACGGAGCTAAAAAATGCCTGGCGTGATGGGCAAGAGCCCCCCCCTCCACTGCCTCCCCTGCAAAGCCCAACAGGAGCACTCCTGAAAAAAAATCCAATTTTCAATTTACAGCCAAGTGAGAAATACTCCAGGCCTCCGGAGGCCACAGTCATTACCCTCAGCCTCCACGCTTGTGTGTGTGTGTGTGTGTGTGTGTGTGGGGGGGGGGGTGTTGAGAACTATAACAGCGATCATTATGGGAAGAGGAGCTCCAAAACTCCCCCCTCCTCGCCCTCACCCCCCCCCCCGCTCGCTCCCATGCCAACAGGGCCAGTCAATGCCCCGGCTGTGGCTTTGGGCAGAGTCGGGTTTCTGGCAGGTAAATTAGGACGGGGGATCCATGGAAATGTATCCGGGCCCCCTGGCACCGCGCCTGGGCCCCAGGAACCCGACCCGCGAGCGGGGTCCGGCAGATCACAGGCGATCACAGGCCCCGCACCGGGCCCCGGGCCCTCGGCGAAGCGCGCGGCCACACAGCTTTCCCAGGAACCCGTTCCCACGACGACCAAGACCTCCACGTGCGGCAGAGGCGTGGCTTTTACGACCCCGCGAGACCTCCGTGCGTGGCTCGCCATCTCTTACGACCCCGTGCTACGCAACTCACACAGCACAACTGCTTTCAGAGAGGAGCTCAGTGGACAGAGCAGACTTACTTCAGTTTCACACAAACATGCGTAGCACTTCCCCTGTCTCTATCATTGAATCAGATTCCTATGGTCCTGTGATCACCTCCAGATTGAAAATTCAGTGAATAAACAGTATAAACAATGTCTATTTTATATTTTTTTTTAAATGCCATTAGAAGTATCCAAGTGCCATTTTCATATCAGTAAGGTACTTAAGGTAGTTCAGCATCTGTGTCATTGTACACAGCTTGTTTTCCACATTTTCATCAACACTGCCAATACCTCTGGACGTAACAGTACTGTGTTACATTACTGCAGCAGTGTGTCTCTATGGGGAGGACTTACGTGTTGTGGAGCACACACCAGCCACAGTGCGGATCCCCGGAGCCCAGGCACTCGCTGCAGGTGGAGTACTGACCACAGGCCTCCACGGGAACCCGAGTGAGCTGGAGAGAGAGAGGAAGAGAGGAAGAGAGGAGGATGAGGAGGGGGGACTCAGAGACCGTGACACCTCATTACCAGGAAGCAGAGGAGGAGGCGGCAGTGAGAAACCCGTTTCCGCACGACGCCCCCGGCGGCAGGATGACCTCACGTTTTTTGGGCGTGTGAAAATGACCCTCGTCAGACCGTGCCAGCCGGGACTGCAGGAGGAACTGAGCCCTCAGACTCACCTGCAGCACAGCACAGCACAGCACAGCACAGCACAGGCTGAACTGCACAGCACAGCACAGGCTGAACTGCACAGCACAGCACAGGCTGAATGCTTAAGAGAACTCCGTGAGACGTGAGACTGGGTTTAAAAAAAATATATATAAGCCTTTGACAACACACGGTGGAGGTGGAGGTGGGGGTGGGTGGGGGGGTGGGGGGTTGCAGGGGGGGTTATTGTGGAATGCGCACAAGGATTACTTTCATTCTTTTCAAACAAACAGCTTTTTGTATACACACTGTAGAACACCAATAGGCAGAATGGGATAAACTATTGTGGCTCTCCAGGATATAACTTGGCCACACTGGCCAAGACCGGATTCTTCAAGGCCATCCAGAGATAAGGACAGGGAAAGGAGCTGGATAATCTATCTGGAGCAAACCCCTAGAGCTGTACCATCAAACACTAGGCGATTCAAACGCTGTGAAGCTTTGTAGCCATTTGTCACAAGGCAGAATTTTCAGGTTACTGTGTTTTTCTGTTCACCTTTCCAACCTAAAAAAAAAAAAAAAAACTAAATGGGAGAAGAATTTGAATGGCAGCATAAAAAAAGTGTGGACGTTTTGGAGTATAAAGGACAAACCCACATAAAACCACAGCGCGAGTCTTCTGTACTAAGTGAACCTTTAACAAAAATTTTAACATAATGCTAAAAAAAATGACTGAAAGAATGCATTTTGATGAATGACTTGAGGGGTGAATTAGCTAACAGGGTGGTTAGTGTCAGCAGATCGTTGAGGCTGAAATGGAGATATCGTAAAACCTCCAGAGGCGAATACTGTGTGCTTCCACAGAAAATGGCATCGCAGTTTCTATCAGGCTTTTGATTAATGAGCCGCCAGTCACTGACGACCGCTGTCACTCGTCCTGTTATTGACAGCAGAGAGCTGCAGGAAGTACATGCCAATTATGCCAGGCTGTCAGGCCCAGGAGACAGACAATGCTGTTGCTGTCCGCAACGCTAAGTTTGTGCAGGGGGGGAAAAAAAAAGGAAATGTTTCCAAAATTACAGCTAAAGTTCAAAGGGAGATTTTGAGACTCAACTCAGCTCAAGAGCCAAGTTTCTCCCGGCTGGAAAGTAAGTCTGCATTTTAAAAACTTTCACTCCACTGCTATGATTTATGTACGAACATGAAGAATGAAGAGTATGTTTCTCTCATAAACTTCCCAGTTCATTCAGAAACCATTCACAGAGAAACATAATCCTTATGACTCATCATAGGTTATCATTTTGTTTCACAGCAAACACTGCTATAAGCCTCCACATAACCTGGCCGGAAATTAGTCTTAAAGACAGTATAAAAAATCCAAAATCAACACCGCGGATGCCTAGAATCCACTTCAGCTCTCGTAAAGGAAATAAAAAAGAAAAGGGGGACCAGTGCAAACGTTTACGACACCAAACCTTCCCTTCTGAAACGCCTGTGCTGCATTTAAAACAACAGCATAATTTACTTCTGAAAATTGGCGAAGCCATTTTGGGTATAATGTTGACTATAATACTGAATATAAGCTTTTCATCATCTTCGCTGTTTAAAGGTGCAATGGTGCCGTTTAGAAAGGAGATTTGGGGTTTTACACAGGAGAGAAAGAGCAGCATATAAAGGCGGTAATATCTCGCCTTGGTCTAGGTGAATATTTACCCCACAATTTCTGTATCGGCAATAATGCCACCTCTCACTCCCATATGTTTATCCTATTTATATGAGTATAGGAAATAATACCTTCTCTTCACTCCTAAATATTTATTCGCTTCTTTCCATATCAGGAGCAGTGCCTTCCCCACATTCATATATGTTTACCCTGGTTATACAGACTGTGGCGATAACACCTTCTCTCCAAACCTGATTACGTTTCCTGTTTAGACCTGTATGACAGACTGCCTCTTCTTTACACTTGAATATCTTTCCTGAATATATGATCTCTATATGAAGATGCCCTGCATTTCACCCTGTAAATGTGCTTAGCCATTATCTGTATTCGGAATAACACTTTCTACTCCCTCAAGTATAAAATATGGTTTGTTGCAATATCATACAATACGACCTTCTATCTACTGGCGATAAAAAGTATACGTCAAATCTAAATCTGTATCAGGACCAATACATTCTCTTCATTCCAGTAGGTACTGTTCAATTCTGGTGTTATACATGCTAGTATATACCTAGTTTTTGCACATGCTACATCAGGAACAATGACAATCTATTCAGCTGTATATACAGTCAGCATATACCACTTATCTCTGTACCAGGAATAACTTTTCCTCAACTCCTGAATATTTTACACGCTGTCCCTCTGTACCAGGAATAGCACCAGCTATTTACTAACGAAGATTAATCTTGTTTACGCCTGTTTAAAGATGGAACCCCCTCTCCGGTGCGTAAAAAAAAAGGGAAATAAGAACAGATCCCGCGACGTTTCCGTATCAGCGGAGGAGAGACGGGAGATTTCGGAGAGAGAGAGAGAAATGAGACCGGTTACGGTATCGCTACTCCTCTGCTCACCCGTTATTTTTTTTGATAGAAAAACGTTTTTCTCCGTGAGCGCGCTCCGGAAGAGGGCACCGGCGTGGGGCCTATCCGAGGAAAAAGGCCATTTCCCCTAAAAAGGGAGGGAAGGGGGGTTGGGGGGGGGTGGTGGGGGGCGCTGGCAGGATTTTGAGGCCTGATGGTTATCCCGGGTCCCGGTAGATTCGTAAAGCTCTAAATCGCACGCTGGCTGTGCCGTATTTACCAGAGTCTATTTCACACCGATGAAGTGTAAAATTATAAACCGTTCCAGGTATTCTTACAGTGAGCCCTGCGTTTTCTCTTCACTCGCTCCACCAATCAATGGCGAAAAAAAAGAATTTAATGCTCATGATGCATATTAAACAGATAAGAGTGCTGTAAGCTTGTTTTTATGCTGCTGTTATAGGGTCTTAGACACGCTCAGGAAATTCAATTTTCGACACCAGACACCTTTTTTTTCTATTAGGAGATGGAGAAGAGATTTACAGTGGTTTCTCCTGTTTCTTCAAGCTCACTCTGTGCTATGTGATCAGAGATTAGAGGAAGAAAACTACTATAAAAAGCAAAGGTTAAGAGAGAAAGCACTTATTACAGATGCAACAGATGTGGAAGTCCCAACCCACCTACTGTACCTGACAGACACTGAAAGCACAGTTATAACAGCAAATGATGATGAGGATGATGACAGCGAGGATGACAATGGAAACTATCATGGTAATAATAATAATAATAATACATTTGGCATCCAACATGGGGCTGACCCTAATTTCATAACACATTCATGCACACACCCCACTGCCGACTACTGATTTGGGATAGTGCAAACATCTGCGCTTCTACTCTGAAACATGTGATGTTGCCAGCTGCTTCTTTTCACACCGCAGACCACAGCTAATAGTGCAGATCTTCCATAAGCGGCTTTATCATGCAATCCACGGTCGCCCGATCAACAAGCGGGGGGTCACTGAAGAGCGATGAAACTGACTGAACCCTCCCATACCCTGGGTGATGCCATCGTCAAACGGAGCTACTGGCCACATTCGGCACTGGCATTCATTCTGGATTCAATCCCAGAACATGGGGCTCGTCCCTGCACCACAGCTTGGCGCCTTAACCGAATGAGCCACCCAGCAGCCTTCAATAATAAGACTAAGAATAAGAATAAGAATTAGAATAAGAATAATCGCTCATCGTAATAATGACCTTGATTTGTCATCCTCATTCAGAATAATGAGCTCCACGCTCGTACTCTCCATGTCTTCAGGACCTCAGCCCTGAGCCGGTCCCCCGGTCTGTGCGGGACGGGGGGCCGGCTGGGTGCGTCCCGGAGGCGGTGACAGGCTCCACCCACATCGCCAGTTAAATATAGAATCGTCCGGAACACCCAGCTTCACGCAGGGGTCTTAACGAACAGCTCTCGCCGAGGAAAAGAAGGGGCGTGCGAAACCAACTGATTCCACCTCTCTCTCTCTCTCTCTCTCTCTCGCTCCCTCTCTCTCTGTCTCCCTCTCTCTCTTTCTCTCTCTCTCTGTCTCTCTCTCTCTGTCTCTCTGTCTCTCTCTCTCTCTCTCTCCCTCTCTCTCTGTCTCTCTCTCTCTCGCTCCCTCTCTCTGTCTCTCTCTCTCTCTCTCTCTCTCTGTCTCTCTCTCCTCCGTCTATCTCCACCCCGCCAATCCCGCCGCAGCGCCCCAGGCGTTTGATGATAAACGCGGACAGAGATTTATGACGAGAAGCGCGATCCGCCGAGCTCGTCGCTATTTCGCCGCTCCTCGGCCGTAATTAAGAAGGACCGGGGGCCGCCGAGTTCCACCCGCAGCCAGACGATCCCCTCCGACCTGGGAGGGGGGAGGACCAGCGCCCCTCCCTGCCTCCCACAACCCAAACCCTGGAGCGCAAAGGGTTTTCTTTTCACGGCGTTGTTCATTAGTTTGGCGATAAACAGCAACTAGCATCATTACGGAGTTTTTCTACGAAAAGCTACGGTGTGGAGCTGGGAAACGGAGGGTGGGGTGGGAAGGGCGGGGGCGGGGGGGGGCTGAAAGCATAACGCCTCTTTTTTTGGGGGGCCTCTGGTGGAGAGTGAGGGAGGCCTTCCCCTCCGTTTGTCTTTTTCACTTTCACTTCCTCCCTTGCCCCCCCACTTTACGTGCCGGACCCTCTAAGAGCCAACCAGCTGCTGTACGGGGCCCGGGGGCTGGAGCTGGGCTCAGGATGAGAGGAGGAAGTGATGTCATAGTTCAGAACCGTGGCCGCTGTCCAAAAAACACGCCACTCTCACAGCACCAGGCAGCTGTGGTCTAAGTGAAGGGCTAACCTCAGCTCCCTACGTGCCCCCCCCCCTTCCCCCCCAAAACCAACCACAGCCCTTACCTCCATCACCTTTAATCCCACTGGCTGACAATCCTCCAATAGGCTCAGGGGCATGCAGTTGCTAAGCGCCGCAGTAAACATGTTCTGACACACACATGCACACTGCCAATGCTAGGGATTAGCATCTGCAGTCCTGTCGGCATTAGAATGATCAATACTATATTTGTACAGATAGCAGCGCCGTGGAAAAATGGCAAAGAGGGACAGAGAGAGGAGACTAGTCTGCATCTGTATTTGGGGAGTCTGAACTGAACAACGATAAGCCTTCAATAAAGGCCTTGACATATACAAACTAGCCATTATCATATCCATATCGTTATGTTAATGAATACGACTACAACCCCCCCACACACACACATAAATATACATAGTTTTTATTTATTATGCAGGTCATAAAAACATATCTTCTGCCCTGTCTGAAGGCCTGTCATATTTGCTTGACAATGACAAATAACCATATAAGCAGACCAATATTTTCCCATAATCTCTCTTTTACAGAAAAAGGCTGAAGGCAGAGCAATCCTGGGATCTGAACTTTAATAAATCTGCAATCTCGTAATCTAATCACTTTCATATCCAGGCAATAAAATGGCAATGCCACCCCACGGGGGCCCAAATGGGTGCGCTGACACATTTGACCATGGGCCTCGTCGCCGCGGGGCGGGGGGCGGAGGGCGGGGAGTGGGGGGGGGGTTGGGCGCGAGAGGTCGCGGAAGCAGAGGCATCGGCAAACGCGTTCCCCCCGTTGGAGAAGGCGGTGAAAACGTTGGCCGGTGGAAAAGGGATCTTTTTTTTTTTTTTTTCTCCACTCAATTTTATACATCTGTTGTGAGGCCCGGGGCTTGGTGCTGTAAGTGAATTTTACAGAGCTTGGACAGAGCGGGGGGTTCGCGGGGATGAGCAGAGGCTCCGCTAGGCCCCGCTAGACCCTGCCAGACCCCCGGGGGTGGGGGGGTGGGGCGGGGACGCAGATGGAAAATGCAATTATGTCTCCCGCGAACCCCGGACACACTCTCCCGCTAACTGGATTTGCATTCTGTCTCCAATGTCGGGTTGTGAAAGGCACAAACATATCAGAGCTAATTCTGTCCGAGCCGGTTCAGCCTCCCCCTGAAGGCACACGCTGGTAAATACGCACAGGAGGAGTAAGAGGAGCGCGTGTGTAACACGGACACGCGATTCCACCAACATGTGGGTCACGGTGTTTCTTTTTTACTTCAGAGAGAGAAAAAATCTTTTTGCAAACTGGATTTCACTGTCCTTGAAGTTTTGCATGAGTTGGTGTGTGTGTGTGTGTGTGCGTGTGTGAGAGAGAGTGTGTGTGTGTGTGTTTGTGTGCGTATGTAATCGCAAAACTCAAAAACTCAAAAGTATCCGTATTGTTTTTTTTTTTTCTTGTTAAAATAAAATACCCTACAGCAAGAAGTAGGGCACTGTAATAACCTAATAAAATCACTTCATAAACTCTATGTCACACATGGGGATTATATAAAGAAGTGCCCCAATGATTGTCATGAAACACATGCTTATAATTGAAATCAAAGGTCGTCTTTATTAAATATTTTTTGATGAGATTGCAGATGTGACTTCCCCTGAATATGCCATGCTAGATTTCCCTCGGGGCCAAATAGAAATTAAAAGCATTTGACTTTGAGCTATTTTACAGTACAGTACACAGTCTTAATAATTTAGGTACCTTCAGTTCCTAGAATGAACATTAGTTATGATGGGGGCGGGGGGGATCTTAGAAATTTGAAAAAGAGAAATGTGAAAAGAGATTTGCAAGATTCAAAAACATGACCTGGGAGCCTGAGGCAGCAATGCTGTGTGGTATTCTGTGACGCAAATTATATATTTTCTGATACTGTTATATGAAAATGCATATATTTTATATAACTGTATAACGTTTAACAATGTTGTTCTGCTACACACTATATTAGAGAATATGACTGTATACGGTTTTACATACACACAACACACACTAAAACACATACTTTGTGCTTTTATATATGAGCATCTTTCCTAAACTATTGTACAGCCATAAATAGTCAAGTGTCCATTGGATGGAATTGAACCAATGGAATTGCTGTGACATCCAGCTGTAGGGAGGCGGAGCCTCTCCACTGACAACCTCTCGGTACTTCACCTAACTACTGTCAGTCTGCGTCCACATCTGCAGCAATTAGCACTCGGCATTAATGCAATGTTTCCTGAAGTCAATAGGACCTGTCAAGTAACTCCAGTGAAATTATTTGATTACACGTGATGCAGTCACTCAGGAGTCCGATACTGTGACCGAGTCAAACGGTCGCATCTCCACCTGACCTTAATTTTGAAAGAGAATGACCCTGGCAGCCTCAATGCCTGTTCTCTCATTCTGTGGATGTCAAAGTCACTCAGGTCAGACTGGAGAACAGAAAGATAAAATAAGAGCCAATAACAATTCCTCACTTTCCCCTTCCAAAATCGGAGCAAGAAATGTCTCTAGCAGGCAGGTATCAGATCTGCACTGTCAGACAGACAGGCGGACAGGCACAACAGGAAGTGAGGACATATCAGAGGCCAAACAGGGGGTGCTTTACACCACAGCTGCGCCGGCAGACAGACAGACAGGCAGACTAGGCACAACAGGAAGTGAGTAGATATCAGAGGCCAATCGGGGGATGCTATACACCACAGCTGCGCTGGCAGACAGACAGACAGGCAGACAGGCACAACAGGAAGTGAGTAGATATCAGAGGCCAATCAGGGGATGCTATACACCACAGCTGCGCTGGCAGACAGACAGACAGGCAGACAGGCACAACAGGAAGTGAGTAGATATCAGAGGCCAATCAGAGGGTGCTTTACACCACAGCTGCCCCTTCGTAAGAAACACATTTGGAAAGGAGCTGTGCCGACAAGTCGTTGTTGGGTACCATAACAAGAACCCCACGGAGACAACAATATCTACCAGTTTAGGGATATTCACGGAAATTCAGAGATACTCCCAAGAACTGAAATCAGCCCAAAAAACACAGTATAAAGAAATATTTCTGCTGAAAACTCGTCACAGTATCATAGATAGTGTATTATTACAGCATATCCTGAGAAAAACACCCCGTAACTTCCTATTTTATCATATTTTTGGCAAGTTATAACTAAACACAGCGCTCCTCAGCAGGCAATTACCATGCAAAAAAAATAGCCCGCCGTTTCAAAATACCCCTTTCCCACACTGCCGCTATTCAAAACCATTATTTCAGAGTTATTACAGCAGCGGAGAGTCATAAAGCCGTTTTAAAATGCCTCGGCGCTGGATGAAAAGGCGCCGGGGTACAGACGCTCGCGAGCAGGGCGCTCTCCGTCGACGGGGGAAACGTACAGACCATCATCTTTCACATCAAACCGCGTTACCGTACGGAACGTTAAAACGTCGTTTCGGTTTCCCGACCGGATTCCTCCTTTTTAAAAACGGTAGGGCAGGGCGCGTGCTGTTGAGCAACACCGTGTCTGTGCGCAGTGGCGATAGTATCGGCAGTCTGTACTCCCTCACCCAAACAAACTGTCAAGACGTCGACTGATTGCACACAGAGCTGTGTGCTCACAAAATAAACTCACGCATGCCGGTAAATGCCATCATTTGCATGACATTAATTTTTAGCAGGCACTGTTTTAAACTCATTTAAATTTAAAAAATGTGTGCTTAGCTTATCTTCCAATTAGGGTCCGGCAATGTTGTGATTTTTTTTTCAATATCAATATCCATCCATTATCTGACCCGCTTATTCCTGGTCAGGACCACGGTGGGTGCTGGAGCCAACCCAATGTCTACCTGTGTTCATTTTAAATCCACCTGTAGACCTTAGATTGCAGAATAAACATCAGGGAGCTTGGAAGGTCTCACAAATTAAAGAGCGGATCAGTTCAGTCATGCTGTCATAAAGACCAAGAAACTGCCCATGTAACTTTGAGACAAAGTTGTTAGGAGGCAAAGAGCTGGAGAAGGTTATTAAAAAACAGGCAAAGCTTTGAGCCTTCCTAGGTCCACTGGCTGGATGAAAGCCACTTTAGACTTCTGATTAAGTCACGCCCGGAGTTCGTCAACAAGCCAGGCAACAGATCCTCAGACCAATTGGAAGAATATTTTCTGGTCTGATGAGAATGAAGTCGAGCTCGCACACCTCAAAACAGAGCACTTTTTTTGCTTGGCACAAACCAAACACGCCCAGGTAACAGCATCCCCACCATCAGGCACGGTGGTGCCAGCGCCATGCCACGAGGTCGCTTTTCAGCCGGAGGGGCATGAAGATTGTTGCCGTCAAGAGCAAGATAAATGAAGACAAATACAGGTAAATCACCGAGAACCCGTTTCAGTCCACAAACGATCGGCATGGAGGGCGAAGATTCATGTTCCAACAGGACAATCACCCAGAGCACACTGCAGAACTACAAAAGGGCTTTAAAAAAAAAACAAAAAGGTCACTTTTCTGGAATGGCCCAGCCGAAGCCCAGATATAAAACCCATTGCAAATCTGCGGCATGACCTAAAAATGGCTGTCTAGCTCTCCATCTAACCTGACAGATTTAGAGCAAATGTGCACGGAGGAAGGGGCAAAAATGCTAAAATCTGAATGTGCAACGGTCACACAGACATAACTGAGAAGACTGAGATGTAATTGATGCCAAAGGCATATCTACTAAGAATTGACTCTGGGGGTAATACTACTGGAAAATGAGAAATGGAAGTCTTTAGTCTCAAATCTACATTGTTAATAAAAATCGTAAATGTGTTGAGTATATTGTGTCGGTGAAGGGAGGATTTCATTTTCACTGCATTAAAATTTCAAGGTTTAACAAAAGGACAAAATATGAAAAACTAGTACTATGAATGTTTATTGAAACAGAAATAACAGGACATATACAAAGCTATGGTTGATGTTCTGTGTGTAACCTCCACAGAGACAGCTCATCATACGAATAGGAACAAGGCAATGCAGAGTTGTTTTATGGTTTTGACTGAAATACAAATTTGGTGAGACAGTTACTCCATAACTAAATAAAAAATAAAACATATAAAGCAGCCATGTCCCACGGAATCTGCTGAAAAGAATAAATGTTGACTTTGACCTGTTGAAAAAAGAACAAATAAACATACAAAGCTTCATCAAATGCAAAGATAGAATTGCATATAATTTAGTGTCTAAATCTGAAGTTAATGCACTAGACTTTAACCATTATAGAATCAGTTTTTTGGTGGCTATTTGGCTCATCCACTGCTTCACACTGCTGCTCTGACCACTGCTCCACACTGCAGCTCTGACCACTGCTCCACACTGTTGCTCAGGCCACTGCTCCATACTGCCGCTCTGACCACTGCTCCACACCACTGAACTGCCACATTATTGCCAACACAGTGTGTTAGCTCCCCCCCCTTCCACATCAATAATCTCTGCTCTGATCACACATCGCTGCCCTCTCCTCTTAAAAAGACATATTTATCCCATTTTTAAACGATGTGCAAGTAGCCAGAGTCAATTAGCGGCATAATCAGGAGGATTAATCAGTGGGCACGGAGACAGAGAGCTCACTCGCGCGCCTGCTCCGCCCCAGCTCATAAACAAAACCTTTTCGGCTCACTGAGGTGAGCGTCGCAGAGTGGACGCGACCGACTCCCAGCTGTACTCGTCAGTTCTGTCCGTGATTATATCTGGCATATTCTCTCAGTGCGCTTTTTCAAAGGGACTCTGTGATGTTAATGCATTCAGCTGTGGGACTGTAGCTTTAGGAGCTAGCTCCCAAATCACACAGTGTCCTCTTTCTCCAAAACACTCCTTCTGTCAGAGAAGGGGGGCAGAGGAGCGCTTAAAAGCAGAGAATACCAACCGGGGGAACTTCAGAGCGAGCTGTGAGGAAATAAAGACACAGGTGTGTGTGCGTGTGCGTGTGTGTGTGTGTGTGTGTGTGTGTGTGTGTGTGATGTGTGTCTGTACCTCTCTACACTGACACCGTGACAGACATAAACAGGCCCAGGACCCAGCGAGCTTCCACCCCAATATCAGCAGGGTACTGCTTGTACCGGGCTTCTAGAACAATCTGTCCTCTCTGGGAAACCAAAACCAGCATCATTTCCTACGCCCCAAACACCCCCCGCCCCCCCCACCCCCCACCATTCCCCACCCAATACTGAGAGCACAGAAGTCTAATGACTCCCAGGCCATTCTGTCCGCTCTAATGACAACAGCATGGCCCCCACGCACCCCCATGGTCCCAACCCCGGACCGGAGCAGCGGGACGCTCTGCGCTATCGATCAAGTGTTCCCACTTCCTGCTTCGGCTTCCTGAAGCCCACACTGTCTCTCTCAGGCCTCACCCCAGCAGGGTACTCACGGTTGTCAATATACTGTTCTTGTGTGTGCGTGCGTGTGTGCCTGAGTGTGTGTGTGCATGCGTGTGTGTGTGTGTGTGTGTATGCATGTGTGCGTGTGTCCATATTGGATTCATGATAACAGTCACTTGTTTTAACGTCTAAAAATCAGCTGATGGCAGTTTTTTCACAAAAAAGTTGTACTTTTCATGTTTTCATGTTTTGGGAGTTCCCAGAAAAAAAGTATTTTCTAGCATGTGCCCACATGCTAATGCTGAAATCATAATATGAAAACAAGTTTAAAGTATTAAATGATAAAGATATAGATTAATCAAGCCAGTCAAACAGAACAAAATGGAATAATGGAATAGCTACAGCTAAGCTAACCTTAATATAAATCTCTTTGAGATAAAAAAATAAAAACACCAACAAAATAGCTATTCCTAATGCGCAGTCATCAAAATCGGTAATGGTTTCACGTAAAAGGGAAGATTAGGAAGGATATAAACGTCCTACGCAAACCAAAAAAAAAAAAAAAACAACATGGCGCTTCTGGCAGTGATCAATGGTATCAGCCGATCTGCGATTACCGTGCGGCCGTCGGCAGCAGAGCAGACTCAGCCTGTAGACGGAGGCGCTCGCAAAAAAAGAGAAAAGGGAAGTGATGGCGAGCTGTCTGCTTTTACCGAGCTAAAACAGGAGAATACACAAGATTCTAAATGAATTCTAAACTGAGTAGGAGTCATGCGCCAAATGTTAAAAGGGTATTTCGTTTTAAAAAAATAAAATAAAATAAAATAAAAAAGCTGTTGCTAAGTAATTCTGTTTTCAGAGTTTACTTCAGTGCAAGTGCTGAAAAACAAAGCTCTTCTCAAAACTGCCATTCAGTGAGACTCCAGGTTCAGTAGATCACTCGAATGTGGGAGTTGAGAAAAACAGTTGGAATTGTTTAAGAGCTATTCTTTTCCTCAAAAATCAAAAATGGCTCTCAGGGTTAATTGGACTGATTATGAGCACGTCACATACAGTCTGAGAACACATGCATGCATACAGTATCTGTCTATTGTTTTACCATCAACCCACTCTTGTCTTAGTGTGCTTCCCTGTATTGTGTACATCCATGCACTCTTAGGCTGCCATGGTGTACAAGTTCACTGAAATGGTAGGAGACAAGCAATCATTTCCCAATCCCCCATCAATTCTAATTATTTGAATGAACCCGGCAGTACGAGATGCCCCTCTTACGTGTGAGGTGAATTTGGACAGGCACTGTGCTCTGTACCCGCAAATGAGACTTTTGCGCTGCGAAAAATAAGCCTGTTTTCTCTGGGCGTGGCCTACTACGGAAGACCTCCCAGGACACTCGGAGAAAACAGATAGCGGCACTCTAACTAGGCTAATAGGCTAATTAGGGGGGAGACAATGCACCACCACTGTGGATTCCTGCCGCGTATCTGCTCCTCCAAGAAAAACGTCCGAATTTCCCGGAGCAGAATGAATTTTGTATTGGTCTGGGATTTGGGGCACCAGCGGCCATATTATTATGTTTCAAGTACCAAACGCAAGTTGAATTGATTGGACGCTTTCAACCCGAGGCCGTTAGAAGTTCAGTTAAAAGCTACCGGGTGCCATGCCCCAGGGGTGCCGTAGCTCAGACTGAGCATCTGCGCATTTTTGCACATAAAAAACCCACCCTGTTCACGTGCCCGTGAACACGGAGACCAACAGGACGCGAGCGCCCGCCGCCACCAGACCGGCCTTTCCGTCTGCGGACGCTTTGTTGTGCCCCGAACTGCGGCTGACAGTTTCGACGTCCTCCAGTTGGTCTTCGTTAAAAAAGACGAGACCGGAGAGATACCAACGGCCTGTCATAGCGCACACGCTCGATGACAGCCTAGCGTCCACATTCGCAGGCGAAAGGAGGCCTCAACGTTTCTTTTTTTTAACGCTCCCCTCGGCTTTTGATACGAAGTGGCCGATCGGGCATCGCAGCCCCCCGCTGTCTGTTTGCTGAAGGAGGGCCCAAGACAAGCGTGCACTTCACACCGCAGTCAACAAGTTCTCGCAGGCGTGTGGGGAGGGGGGGGGGGGAAACACGCTTCGCACGCAGCTCGACAGGCAAGCCGCCAAGCCGGCTGACGGACCAGCAGGGGGCGTCGGTGCGCGGCGAGGCGGCATCATCCTCGGCCGACTGAAACATCCCCTCCCCCCGAAAGACGCTAATGCCAGTTATGCATCAGCAATTCTCACATAAAATACAGTTTAAAAATAAAAAACAACAACAGACAAAATCACACTTTCCAATACATAGACAAAAATAAGCCTAAGGATAGCCTAAGCTAAGGATGAACTAGCTTCATCTTCATCTTCATCTTGAGCAGCATTCGCTTGGCGCTCCTCAGCAGAGGACAGCTGAGGGTAATATGAAGAGCAGGGAGGTCACCGAAACTGGCTCCAGTGTGCTCTGGTGCTGGACGGAGACAGCGGGGCTTGAACCAGACATCCACACGGCACATCAAAAGCACCTTTAGCACCCTTAACTGCTCCTCTGTAGTCCTGCCATCAGGCAGAAGGTACAGCGTCATCTCAACTGCAGCAACTGAGCTGTTTACTGAATCAATGTCTCTGTATATCTATACCAAAACCCGGTACATTTCTCTACCAAAACCCTGTAGAGTTCTCTATCATAACCCTGTACGCTTCTCTACCATAACCTTGTAGAGTTCTCTACCAAAACCCTGTACACTTCTCTACCATAACCCTGTTGAGTTCTCCACCAGTAAATGTGGTATAAGATTGCTCTGTCGCCATACATTTCCTCTGCGTTCTGCATAAGCTGCTGGAGATACATCTTTGCTGAGGACCAAAACAGCCCCAGCCCTCGTTCGTAAGGGCAGCTAACCTGTTTTTTTTTTCCTCCACTGTTTCCATCGTGTGTGTACTGAGAGAGCAGGGACGTGCGGCTCCTGAGCCCGTGGCTGCTCTCCGCCGCCGCGATTCGAGCAAGGGCGGCTGAGACGCGCCCACGCCGTGTGATAGAGTGAGGTCAGCTTCCGCTCTTTCAGCGCAGCTGTCCGGACGGCGTCGCGCGTTGTGGGGGGTGGGGGGGGTTGGGGGGCGTTTAATCCAACCCCCAGCCTCCCCTTCATAAATAACAACAGACGAGGAAACAGGTAGAGGCTTAGCACTCGGCCCGCTGTACAGGAATAATGAAAAGCTAAATCGGCTTGGGCCCCCGACGCTAATCCCCCCCCCCCCCCAGGCTGTCTCCCGCCATGATGTCATCATCTTTACTCCGTATATTCCGCTCTGATAAAAAAAAAAGGAAAAATTTAAAAAAAAAAGAAAAAAAAGAGGAAGTGCAGGAATCCATCCCGCTCCTACATCACTGTTTTCTCTGATTATCGCTTCGACGGGGCCGAATAAATTATCTGAAGAATGAGAGGGCAAACAGCGCGTCGCACGCTCTCTCTCTCTCTCCCTCTCTCTCTCTCTCCTCTCTCTCTCTCCACACCCCCTCTCCACCACACACACACGCGCACACACGCCGCCGCTGCCAAGGCAACTCGTCCTCAGGTGTTTTTAATTAACTGAGGAAAATAAGGGAAGGTACTGAGGCCTCGGGTCCGTGTGATGTAATGTCGCCCGCTGCCCTAATGACTCAGGCAATATTTCCAGTGCTTATCATCTGCGGCGAGACATTTATCACCAGAGAAACTGAATCAGGCCCAATATGTCCCCGTGCCTCCTGGCAGACTGAGGCTCTGCTCGTTTTTCGGAAAAGAAAAAAAAACAGTTGAAACAAGACGATGGCCATTTCACCAAATTTCATTTATCCCCTTCCCGAATGAGTGAAGAAGAGAAATGATGTCTTTGTGGAGGAGAGACAGCAGCAGTTCAGCAGGGCGCCTTTTCCCCGGGAAACTGAACTGAAGGGGAACGAGTACTGGGAACGCTGTTCCCAAAATAAATTAGCTGTCTTTACTGTCGCCATGATAATTCACACCACAGGTACTGTCGCTAATATCATTATTGTGACTTCAATATTACTGTTTTTTTTTTTTTTGTGTTTCTATGACTTATCCGCTTTGGATAAATGATGCCCATAGGGTGCAGCCATATTAGTTTATCCTGATGCTGAATCTGAAGGGAGAGCAGTAGCCTTTGTAGCAATGTATGTAAGCATGTCTGGTATTCTGGTTTGCGTGTCATTAAAGAGACGTTAAAAAAAATTACATTCCCTCGATTCAGCCATTAAAAGTAATTACTTCCCCATTGTCTACTATCAAGCTGGTGGAGAGTTTTAGGATAAATGGCAAGTTAGAGTACCCTATAATAATAATAAATAGAATAATCCACGCAGTACGCTGTGAAGCTCTTAGGATAATATGCCGCATGCTGCATGTGTAGTATGCTGTAATGATACTGGCTAGCATTTATGCTGCAGGGGATCGTGAGAGGCAGAGAGCTGTGTTCACAAGCAGTGGCACATTAATGCAGGATTCAGCGTTTTTTTATGCAGAAAAAACTGCCAAAATGCAGGGGGAAAAAAAATCATGCATTCTATAAATGCAGGTATTCTGAGGTCTGTTTTGAAGATTACAGTGGGCGATGGCCAAGACTTCAACTACAACAAAATAACTGCTCCTGCTTCCTTGGGTCAATCGTCTTTCTGGGTCTGATATTTGTGTTGTTTATTGATCATAATATTTACACAGCCATTGGCAACATTGTGGGAATCAACGAGAAAGAGCTTAATTTGAACAAAAAGTTTTTAAAAAATTAGATGTCACGCTCTAGCTAGCTTGCTCAATATGAGTAAATTAAAACAAATCGCTCTCAGGTTTTTTCATATATTAGTCTGTGTTCCAAAATTTTTTTTTTGATCAGAACATCAAAATATTATTTGTGTTTTATTTCATCTGGCTGATTCTGCACTTTCATTCCGCTTTTGTTACAAGTGTCATAATTACATTATGAACAACATACATTTATTATGTGTTATCATTGTGAGTTGGCATATAATGGCAAAAACCGTTATTTGTTATCGGAATGCAAGCGAATTTGAGTAAAACACAGATTTTGAAATGTCCTGCGTTCTAAAGGCACATCACTCCATGGGCTAGTGTGACCACTGACAAGAGAGACCTGTGGCCCATCAGACATGTGCTTACAACAGAGCACTGCTCCCCACGATGGTAAACCAGCTTTTGTTTCTGGTGTAACATCGTTTAGATTTGACTTCTGCACACTTAAAACCATTGGATGAAAAACAGGGCCTTTTTTTTGTTCCTAGAATTGTGTTCCATCTACTCTTCACAGTAATACCAGGGAATTATGCTTAACGTGTCACTCATTTTTAGCAACGGATGATAAAAACTTCGGAAAGTGACAGGAAATCACAGTTTCCGTGGTTAGATTTAGGCTATTTTATGCATGTAACCGATTCTTTCTGTGAGACTCATAATTTAGTATTTTAGATTTTAGACAGAGAAAGAGAAATTTTTTTTTTCTTTTAGTCCTCAGCTCTCCACACCATAAAAAAAATATTTCTAAATTCACAGTTCATATTATTCATTAATAATGCCGCAATGCATTTTGGGTAAGCGGCCAGGGCAGGACTTTGAGACTCAGGGTGGGGAGAATGAGGAGACTGGACAAAGCAGCTGAGAAATCCATTTTCTATCTGGACAGTGATGTAGAGCACACAGCGCAGAGATGCCCTGCTTTTCGGAAGATTGGCTGAGGGGATGGCAAGCTGTGTTTAAAAACAGCATGATACCTTCTCTTGTTTTTTCCTGACACGCTCTTCATCAACCCTCAGAGACCCCTGTTTACAGAGAGCGTGTGGAGAAGCCCAAGCCCACTGACATTTATACTGGACGCCTCTAAATCACGCGATTCCATCAGCCGCTCCCCTCTCTCTCTCTCTCTGCACTGCGTCAGGGCCCCTCCCAATCTCCGCTCCTCTCCAGACTCGCTCACCACCCGACACTCAGACTGACCCAGTGACAACGCGCTGCAACACAAATCTCTGTCTGTCTGTCTGTCTGCCTGTGTGCCTCCCTGCCTGTCTATCTGTCTGCCTGTCTATATGTCTGACTATCTGTTTGTCTGTCTGCCTGCCTGCCTGCCTGTTTGTCTGTCTGCCTGCCTGTTTGTCTGTCTGCCCGTCTATATGTCTGACTGTCTGTTTGTCTGTCTGCCTGCCTGCCTGCCTGCCTGTTTGTCTGTCTGCCTGCCTGCCTGCCTGTCTGTCTGCCTGCCTGTTTGTCTGTCTGCCTGTCTATATGTCTGACTGTCTGTTTGTCTGTCTGTCCGTCTGTCTCTCAAATTAAAAATCAAAGTGTTCCACTAGAATGACAAATACAGGCACTTATATGACCAAATCAGAGGTTTTAGAAGAATTATAATACATCTACAGTATGTGAAAATACATGCACAGACAAACACACACACACACACATACGAATGAATAACGAATGCAACAAATGCTTTTTAGAGGCTATCTCTAAGCATTTCCTCTTAAAGTGCTACAACAGCATCAGCGTTTGTTATGTATACTTTTGTGTGGCTGTGTTAAGAGTCTAAATAACACACAACCGAATGTATCGAAAGCGATCGCACTGCAAAGCGAAGCTGACTGCACTACACTAAGTGAGCAATGCACACACACTGCGCAGCCAGGCGGTCAGCGGCCATGCAGTAAAACAGTATGTGCTGCATTATTCCATCCGTCTTGTGTGCTTTAACTTAAGGGCACTCCATTGATTTTACACACCGCTATGTCCTATATTAAAGTTTATCACGTGCTGAAAAAAAAAAAGCCCCCAGGATACAAAATTGCCAACCTTAAGCTGTTTGGCAATTTTTCCCCACATGCGGCGCTCGTGTTGTTTTCCACAGTCGGCTCGCCCCGTGGACGGTTCACATAAATCCTCCCGCTCCCGGCCACGGCTCAATAATATTCCCATCTCCTGCTTCTGTTCGGCGGGAACTCCGGGGCTCGACGTGCGAATCTTTTATCATCGCATCCTTCATCTCTCACAACCCTCTTAATGCTTCTCTCAGTGCCTCTATGTGTGTCAGGGAAAGACCGGCTAGCGAACCTGGACGCTAACTCGATTTCTGCTAATATTTTTTTCACCACGTCACCGTATGCGCCTGACTTTGCGGCATCATCTACAGCGAGGCAGTAAGCCGCTGAATAATCGAATCCCCGAACGCCTATTAAAACAGCGAAACCGGCACAAAGAACCCCGTTTAACAGGGGCTCCCTGTCACTCACGTTTCCACGCGAAACCGCGAGACAATTTAATATGGGAACGCACTTAAGAGTCGGACCGCTTGTGGACGAGAGGCCGAGTATTTCGCCGCGTCGAGGCGCCCGGCGGGGGAACGCGCGGATTTCGGGGGGCCTCTCTTCCGCGCTCCCCGTGACACAGGTGGCCCTCGTCTCAGGCCCTGGCGCGGAGCGGCGTGAAATCGGCCCGCTATAAAAGGCTCTGCGTGCGGGCGCCTGCTGGACTTAACTCGTTCTGCGCTATGCCGCTCGGCTCATAGTGTTTACGGCACTGCTCGCCCCCAACCCGGGCCCCCTGCAGGCCACGGCGTGCGCTGCAACGATAATACCGCAGCGATGCACTCTGCACACTGCCCACTGCCTGGGAGTTTTACTGACCCAGAGCAGGGAGAGAGAGGAGTTGACAGGGGGGAGAGTGGAGGTGACAGGAGGGAGAGAAAGGAGGTAAGAGGAGGTAACAGGAGGAAGAGAGAGGAGGTGACAGGGGGGAGAAGGGGGAATGTAACTAATAGGGAGGACTGGAAACGTGTGGTCTGCGTGATGGTACTGCTTTGCCGCAAGAGGAGGGGAAATGACGGGGGGTTGCAGGGTGGGGGGTGAGGTGCTCACCTGCGTCTCGGACATGACGTAGAGGAAGTTGTGGTCCGCGGAGAAGGCCATGTCTCGCAGAACCGGCCCGCTCTCCACCACCTGGACCGTCTCGTACTGCAAGGCACCATGGGAAGGGCCGTCCACTCGGATCTGAGGAGACAGAGAGATGAGGAAACAGGGGTTAGGTGGCAGTTTGAAAATGCTGTGCGATAGAACACAATACTTTCAGCCATTTCAACAGCTTACACTGGCACACATCGCCCATATAGACGTGACAGAACCTGCACATTACAGGCTACGCAGTTTTCATTCACTTCCTGTATTTCAGTTCACAGTTAAAAATGAAACAATGACGAGATAAAACATATACAACTACATCGGCATGTTTTTTCTTGTTTTTTTTTTTGAATTTATGATGTGATACCTGAATGGGTCATGAACCGATCCCGCTGAAATATGTCTCATTATGACAAACTCTGCACAATGGCAGCTCTGTTACTCCCAGGCCATGAATGCACCAGTGACCCTTCTCTGTTTACTTTCTGCACTGAGGGTATCGCGTTCCACCGCACAAAGGCCTTTGAACTGATACAGCCTCTCGTTTAGTTTTTTTTTTGTTTTGTCCTTATTGTGCTTTTCGGATGGGGTTCCCCCCCCCACGTCCCACAGAGAGGTCCCACGGAGGGCGATGCCGATCCCCAAGCGGCCCCGCCATGGCGCACACCTTCGCCGGGACCCCATTGTCCAGCCGGGGAGGACAAAGGGAGGGGAGAAAGCGGCTCCACGAGACCGGGCCTAATTCGGCCGCCGGGTTATCTAATCTCCCCGATCGGGTTCGCTGATTTGCGTGGTGTTGGGTTACGCGCCCCCCCCCTGTCCCCCCCCCCCCAACCCCCCGCCCCCCCCAGGTGCCCCGGCGGTGCCGGCTGTCGGCGGGATGAGATTAGCCGTGGGTGGCTGCGCACGGCGGAGGCCGGACTCCGGAAAACTTTGCGGCGAGGGGGCGGGCGGACCGGTCTCCGCCTTGTGCGGTGCTAAACAAATTACCCGCGGGCCGGGGAGACGCCACGGGGCTGTTCTGACGTAGCGAGGGGGGGGGGGGGGGCGAGTCCAGCGACTGACACCCGATCAGCCCTCAGGGGACGCTGCAACCGTGAAAGCAGAGTGATCGCGGCACAAAACGGCGGCTAGAGGATCAGGTGCTCAACCCAAATTCTTCCTCCGACAGTTCACTGTCCCACCATCTGTACTACCATGACCTCGCCGTCCTCCTCTGGTTCGGGCCTTCAAGCCCTGTGGCTGTGAAAATGAAGACATTGTCCCCCTCCCATTGGTTAAAAACTACAAATCCCATGTTCACAGGTGCTAATGTGACATCATAATGACATCAGAACCAAAGCATGACAAATGCAGGGAAAGGTGGAAATTTAACATCCCGGAACAGTCTACTCATATTTAGTTACAAACACAGCTAACAGTGAATAGCCCTGGCACTTGAACCTCATCATACAAACATGTGTTTTAGGAATCCTCTAATTCTGGGCTAGAATATAATATTAATATTGTATGTCTTTTTTTTGGTGGGTGTACCTCTTTAAGGGATTATTGTATAGCATTATCATGACTAAGCTCTCAACAAGCACTACTGCATATAATCTGCTTCATTTCGCTATTAATAAAGTGGATTACACATCTGAAATCCTAAATGGATTACAACTGTAATCTCTTGTATCATATTAATATACTAGAGTGAAATTCAGCGACCTTTAAATCCCCACAAAATCTTGATGATTTTTCAGAGATGCCGCTTCACATCTCACCCGCTAGTGCGACTGCACGGGTGCGATACACTGTCAACATCTCTGTCACCTTCCACGTTTGCGTATGGTATTGTCATCCAAAATATCAGACATATGTGTGTGTGCTCGCACCGCGCGTGAAATATGGAGCGATACGCCTTCGCATCATCGGGGAATACAGCGCTCCGCCGCAGTCAGTCGGCGCAGGTCACTCCTGATTGAAAACACAGCGGCTTTGCTGGCGTTACGAACCAGCCGCCTGACACGCGCGAACACTGCACTGCAGCCGGGGAACGCAGCACGGCCACGAACACAGGCCCCCTAGTGGCCACAGGCGGAATGACAAAGCCTCACAAGCTGAAGACAGTCAAGGTTATGGTAAGTGTGTCAGCTGACCTGCCTGCGAACAATACCACAAAATAATTTAAAAGAATTATTGGCTTTGGGAAAAGGGGGTACATTTTGTTTCAGGGCTACACCAACTGGTAGGCGTTGTGACTGTGGACCTTTCAACAGCCTTTACTATTTTAAAAACTGCATATATTTAATATATTTAATAAAAAAGAAAAGTTCTTTCTCCAGATATTGCACGGACAATAAACCAAACAGCTATATTATCAGCTATATTTCTCAAACGTTTAATTTAAAAAATGAAATGGGCCTCTCAGGCATAACCTACTTACTTTACAATATAAAAGACTGGACTGTGTGTTCTGTGTTGTCATGCCATAATATTCTACAGTATGTTAGGTCCGCCTTTTATAGTTGTAGTAAACAGCCATAATCCTCACTTCACAATTCTTGATGTACAGAGAATTTCTCGATTACGGCATCACAGAACAAGTTCACATCACACAAAACATGATACAGCACTGGGAATATTTCAGTAGTGTTCCTGTGTCATACGCCCGTGCCTCTTAGCCATTCCCATGCACTGCCCTGCTGGGTCCCGCGGCAAACAGACGGTGCGATAAAGAAAGGCAGCCGTTGCAGTGTGAAAACCACAGGGTTTTTATTTTCCCTGCCCTCGTGCGCTGATTGTGGTAGGCCTTCGCACACAGAAACCGTGCCACTTCCTCCGGTTCTGCGCGGACTCCATTTTGGCTCTGGTTACACGGGCCACTTAGAGCCGTCGGCTTCCAGAAGAAAAAAAAAGCACCCGAGGGTAAACAATTCACGGAGGTGTCAAAGGCACGTTTTCCTTTTGTCAAACATAGAAAAGAATTCTGTCAATTAAGCGATTATTCCTTTGTTTGTAATTTAATGTAGCACAGCTTCTCTCTGAATTCATGTCTGAATATTTGAGTCAGTAAGGATTGTGTATTTCATAGATGAGATATGCTGGGAATCAGCTAAAAATAAAACAGAATTAGGCACCACGTGATAAGAAATGTGTTACAGTGCAGCGTCCCAGTGGATTCGTATTCAAGCTCAGTCATTTATAAGCCAATAAAGGTGTGATAGTCGGCCCAAAGGACGACAGCAAAGCGCATCTTTCCTTCCCATGGTGCAACGGGCTTCACCGGTTTTCCGCCGTCTCGCTAAGCTCCGTCTCGCCGTTTCTCCGCGCGCGGCCCCCGGCGGTACGCAGCCGCCATTGTTCCCCAGCCGGGCCCACTGATTCTGAATCAGGCCCTGTCAGCGGCGGCGGCTTCAGACGAGCACGCCATTTTTACCGCTAGTCAGACGGCGGGCGCGCTCGAGCTAAGAGGGCATTCGGCTCACGGCCCGCCAAAGTCGCAAACGCGCCGACGTGCTCTTTTCAAGATCGCCCGCACGGAGGCGTTCGATTCCGCTGAATGACTGTTGTATGCTGGGTCAAAGGGGCCGGAGTTTTCCAGACACTGTGGTTAGGCGGGGGCTTTGTGGGGGTATGGGGGGGGGGTGGTGGTGGTGGTTTAATCAAAAGTCAGAGGGCACCCCCCACCGTCCAATTAAAAAACAGAAATCCTGACGCATGAGTCGATGGTGCTGCGGCAGAAAGCTCTTGGGCTTCGATAATGCTGTCAACCTGAGATGGTTGATTCTGTATCTCACTCAGCCGCAGTGAAGGTTATAACAGAGAGATAAGCTGTGTTGTACAGGGCTGTGGCAGATAGGAGATCACAGCACTATTTCCCATCTTTCATATCAAACAGTCCCGCCCCCCCCCTCCCCCCCCCCTCGACACGCCTCCCTCTCGGCCCCCCCCTCCCGGCAGGGGAAATGACAGAGACGTCCAGTCACCGACGGCGACGGAAAAAAATGTGAATCCGCACCGAAATGCGCCGCGATTCTCACAGTGTTGGACGGGGTTGGGGGAGGGGGAGGGGGAGGGGGAGAGGGGTGCAGGAGTGCCCAATCACACTGAGTGGAGGTCTGTGCGCCATGGCGCGTGGAATCCACCGCGCGTACGGAAATAACCGGACACACACCACTCCACCACGGAGACACAACACACACTCTACACACTGAAACGGACGCAGTCACATGGCACACACAGGAAGTGCACCACAGGAAGACCTGATCACAAGAGTCAAACATACACTACTCAGTTATTCCATAAGGTCACACACCTGTTGAATACACACACACATTAGCCTGCCATTTAGAGCACTCAACTAACCACAATGCCACAGTCTCAAGATTATTATTAAACTTGAAAGTACAAAAGGCTTGTTGATGCATAGGTATGGGGTATACCTCCATTACAAAATACAACTGAATAGGACAATTCTGAATAATTACTAAATAGTAATAAATGAGATTTTTATTTATTTCTAAAATCGACTGCTACTGGACAGTACTACACGTGGCTCGTATAATACCGCATAAAACAAAATATCCATCATTCCTTTTAAAAAAAAAAAAAACAATATCAGCATCACCGAGCGCTGCGGCAGAACGGTGAAGCACACCGCACGCTCGCATCATGAGTCACAGAGAGCAGAGCGACAGAGGCCAGCGCGCGCACCGTGAGTCACAGAGAGCAGAGCGACAGAGGCCAGCGCTCGCATCGTGATCACAAGGAGCGAGCGGCAGAGCCAGCGCTCGCTTTCGTGATACAGAGACAGAGGAAGAAGCAGCGCTCGCACCGTGATCACAGATGCAACGACAGGGCAGCGTCGATGTATCAGAGAGAGAGCGACAGAGCCAGCGCTCGCATCGTGAGCCAAGAAGCAATGACAGAGCCAGCGCTCGCACGGATCCAGAGAGCAGGAGCGAAAAGGAGCGCTCCATCGTGAGTGAGAGAGCAGAGCGACAGAGGCCAGCGCGCGCACCGTGAGTCACAGGGAGCAGAGCGACAGAGGCCAGCGCTCGCACCGCGAGTCACAGAGAGCAGAGCGACAGAGGCCAGCGCGCGCATTAGCGGTAATCAATGGGGGCGTAAAATGCGATATTCCCGGTTTGATATCCGCACCCCAGGGGAGAGTACGCCCGCGGCCGCGAAATTTTTTTTTTTTTGATGCTCCGATATTGAACGGCGGTATTTAAGGAGAGACGACGACGGCGCGCGCAGGCGTGCCGAGAGGTTCCCGCTAATCCCGCGAAGCGCCGGGATCCCTGATTCGGCGGATGAAAAAGGGCACCTCACGCCATGAGAACGCCCGGGCGATGAGGTGTGGGGGGCGGCGGGATCGGGAGCAGCTTTCTGACGGAGCGCTGATCGATGGCGGGGATGAGCGCAGTATTCCCCCCGCTCTGCTCTCCGCGCGGACGCTGATCTTTATGCTTCTCACGGCTCCTCCGGCGGAAGCTCTATACGGCCGTGTGCGCCGGTCCTATAAAATCACAGAACGGACAAATCTTTCCAAATCTGCGCGCCAAAGACGACCCGGAGGGTCACGGGGGGGAGCCCCTGACCGATACTCCGGCATCGTATTTGTGCTTTTGCACTTTATTATGCAATAAACTAGTGCAATGTATTTGTTGTATAAGCCTCGCTGCTTTTTAAACCATTGTAAACAGCGTGACAATGCGCTCATCTGCTTCGTCTTGCGGTTTGCATTTTGGCCGATGCGCCTGTTTTGATATCATGAGACGGAGGCGCAAACTTTTCCAGTAACTAGGGGTGAAAGATGAACCGTGCCCATCAAGGTCAGAGACGGAAGTGGACGCAGTACATTCATTTGGAAGGACTGTCGGTTTGGCAGCACAGTGCCTGGATTAAAATGGCGTTACTCTAACTCTGTTCTCCTGAATCAGTCCCTGATTAGGGTGATGACCCGTTCCACTGGGGTCCTCTTCCCAGAAATGGACCTGACTAGACAGCCCATGGGCCTCCAGCACACGGAGCGTACTGGCAGGGGGTGTTGGGGCGAGGGGGGGCGGGGGATTGGAGGGGGGGGTTGGAGTAATGAGCGGCGGATCTGAAAGAGCTGCAGCGCGTGGCCCGTACCGCGGAAAGGTTAACGTCATTCGGCTGCGCGGCGGCCGGGCCGCGGGACACAGCTGCGCCGGCGACCGCCGTGGATCGCGGCCTCCGACGGGGGCCCGTCCGCCAGGTGCAGCACGGCCCCCCACGAGCTCAGGCAGGTTACCGTCTCTCTGCCCCCCTCCCTCGCTCGCTCGCTCGCTCCCGCGGGCTGCAGGATGTGATTGACAGGCCTCCCCTCCTATCGCCCGCCCCGGAGTGGGAATACCTGAAAGGTGTGAGGCCACAGGGCCACTGGCTGACCTTTTGCGGCTGCCCCCCCCCCCTCCCCCCGGTCTCTCGCGCTCAGCGGCGGACCGCAGGGCTTCGCAGGATTAATCTGAGAGGTCATGTGACCCGTGGCTGCTGTCAATCACTCCGCCTCTGGATCAGTACCCAGAATCCTGCCAGCTTCCAGCTCTGTCCTTTAATGCTAGCATGGCTGGCAACAAGCAGCTCTCTCCCTTATGTCTCTATCAATACAATTTAAAGGCTGTATTGCCATGAATTTTTTTTTTTTAAAACATATTGTATTGTACTGATGGCACATCACCTGAAGCAAAAGAAAATGATTGTAATAATCATAACTAAAGAGCAGGAACAACAATAGCGGTAATATAAATTGTAATAACAGGGATTACAGGGCCACAGTTCCCTCTTCTGCTGCGGCAGCTAGCTTAGCAGCTAGGTATTCTCACATTCTCTTTTACTCTTACATGTTCTCTCTCTCTCTCTCTCTTTTCTCCTCACTCTCTCTGCCTAATTCTTTCCGGCCTTCTTCTCTCTCCCTCTCTCAAGCTTTCTCTCCTCCCTCACTTTCTCTTTCTCTTTCCCTTTCTATCTCCCTCTCTCTCTCTCTCTCTTTCTCTTTCTCTCCCTCTCTCCGACACACCCACCCACACATTAGCTCCGTCTCGCAGAAAAAATTCCTTTTTCATCAAAGCCGGTGCGGGGTGGGAAAGGGACAGGCGGGATTGTGGTGGAATTCTCAAATGAAGGCAATTTATCGCAGACAAATACCCGGGGGAAGTGAGACAAGCCCATTTTCTCTCCCTCTCTCTCTCTCCTCTCTCTCTCTCTCCCTCCTTTTTGCAGACTAACCAATTATTTGGGCTTTGCCGCAGACGGATAGTGACCGTTTCTGCTGACGGTGTTTTTAAAGTGCCGCACGCAGGTGAGGATCGATTAGAATATCCGGGTCGCTTCATCACCGCCGGTCTTAAAAAACCGGGAACGATGTGAGACGCGTGGATGCAAGGCTCTCGAAACGACAGAGCAGGGGGAAAAAAGAGAAGAGACTCTCGCAGTGTTTCATCGCCGCACGCTAACCAAAAAAAAAAAAAAGTGCAAGTGTTAATAAATCAGCTGGTTTCCCCCGCGAAGGCAAATATATCTCGAGAAGTGCTTCGGTTCATCTTAATCCAGGGCAAAGTGTTTGGTTATAAGCACCAGGTATTTATCCCTTTCATTTCCCTGGGAATGGGGACAGAGAGATAGAGAGAGATAGAGAGACAGAGACAGAGAGAAAGACAGAGACAGAGAGATAGAGAGAGACAGAGACAGAGGGATAGATAGAGACAGAGACAGAGAGAAACAGAGACAGAGAGACAGAGAGAAAGACAGAGACAGAGACAGAGACAGAGAGGGGGGCTGCAGGTTCCCATACCTGACTGAAGTCCAAGGCACAGCCTGCTAGACATATGGCACAGGGAGCTGTTGCTCCTGGCTTTGAAGTGACAGTGAGGAGGAGTAGGGGGAGGAAGAGGCCCATCCTCTCCGTGGCGACAGCCAGCATAGCATCAGAGATCAGACCACTCCAGACCAGTCCAGAACACCTGACCTCAGCCCTTTGAAATGCGGATATCTGTGTGAGTGTGTGTGTGCATGCGTGTATGTGTGCGTGTGTGCGTGGCGCATACATATGTGTGTGTGCATGTGTGTGTGTGAGCATATGTGTGTGTGGCATTTTAGCTATTGCTAAAATATCACTATTATAAATTAACATCAGTCTGGTAATTGACCAAAACCACATGTGTTCTACTCTCACTCACTCTCCTTCTCTCTTCTCACTCACATCTTTCCTCCCCTTTCCCTCCTCCATAAACCCCACATCTCTCACTCATTCTTCCTCCCTCTCTTTTTCCCGCTACCTGATCGCGGTCAAAGGTTTTCTATCAGTAGCAAAGCGGTACCAGACTCTACGCTTCGCAGAGAATGTTCTAGACATGGAACGCCATCAAACATTCCATCACCGGAACTCCTCCACTCCCCGTTCACAACTTAAAACTGCACCCAGAACTCCTCAGTCAAACCGGGAGGGAAAGCAGAGGACAGAGTGTCCTTAGTGATTAACCGTCTCTCGTGCAGCGCTGCTGTTCCCATGGAAACAGGTTTCTCTAACGTTGGCGACAACAGCGGCAATCGGGGTTCAGTTCCACGGATTCACGGCGAGGTCTAGCGCACGCGTGGCACCTTGCATCATACTTCTCGCTTGCATCACACTTCCCTCTCTCTCTCTCTCTCTGTCGCACACACACACACTCCCTCCCTCTCTCTCTCTCTGTCGCACACACACACACACACACACTCCCTCTCTCTCTCACACACACACACACTCCCTCTCTCTCTCTCTCTCTCTGTCGCACACACACACACACACACTCCCTCTCTCTCTGTCGCACACACACACACACACACACTCCCTCTCTCTCTCACACACACACACTCCCTCTCTCTCTCACACACACATTCCCTCTCTCTCTCTCACACACACACACTCCCATCTCTCTCTCACACACACTCTCCCTCTCTGTCTCTCACACACACACACGCACACACACACCACTCTCTCTCTCACACACACACCTCCCTCTCTCTCTCACACACACACACACACACACACACACACTCCCTCTCTCTCTCTCACACACACACACACACACATACACTCTCTCTATCTCTTCCCCTCCAGTCTCCCTGGGGGCCGGTGTCATCTCTGAACAAAATCACGCCGTGCAGTCATCCGACTTCCCACCTGCCGCAATTCAACACCGGGCGGTAACCGCAGCCCGCTCCGCACCTGACAATGCCCCGGATGCCAATGAGAAGTTCCGTCTGACTGAATAACAGAAGCCCCGATTGGCCGAAACAACAGGCCCAATTTGGACAAAAAAGGGCCCGGTCAAATGAGCAGTGGGGCTTCATGCCGATGCGTAGTGTCACCACTGAGTGTAACTGAAGGACAAGCCCCCCCATCTGCAGGCTGGATGGAGGGCTGGTGTGATCTCACCCTCCAGGCCTGGCAGACAGTGGCTGTGTGTATGCTGCCTGAGAGGGTGACTCACGCAGCACGCATCCCATTAACATTAGGGAGAGCTGCAGCACCTCACATAGAGGGGAAACAAAGGGGAGAGACAGGGGGAGAGAGAGTGTGTGTGTGCATGTGAGAGAGAGAGAGAGAGAGAGAGAGAGTGTGTGTGTGTGTGTGTGTGTACATGTGTGTGAGAGAGATAGTGTGTGTGTGTGTGTCTGTGTGTACATGTGTGAGAGAGAGAGTGTGTGTGTGTGTGAAAGAGAGAGAGAGAGAGAGAGCGTGTGTGTATGAGAGAGGGAGAGAGAGTAAGAGAGAGGGAGGGAGGGAGGGAAAGAGAGAAGGGCCACTAAGAGTCTCTGTCCTCTTTAAAGGTGTGAATAATGCATGCTGTCCCTGAGTCCCGGCCCGTGGTCTTAGCACAGATCCCATTTCCACCGTGCCACCCAAAATCCCCAGACAGCACCCCTCTTACGAAGAAGCGCTGCTTCTTCACGCGTCCTCCCCTCCGCACCGGCGTCACCTTTCACTCCACACCGCCCTCATGGGGGCCACTGAGGTACTGCAGCGGACCTCCTGGTTTGTTAAATATGTGGAATGTGGAGATAGAGGCTAATCCACGCCCGCTTAGATAAAGGTCCAGCGAGATCGCACGGCGCACATCTGTAGCATGCAGAGAATGACGCCGCTATGCTAAATGTGACCTTGTGTCCTGCGCTCTCACACAACGAGAGAAAAAAGAGAATAAGTCTAAAGCCCCCGATAGGTGCCCAAGCAACTGCGTCTTTAAGATTACGACAGACATCCCACGGTGAGCACTGCCGTGGAAAGTGCCGGAATCATTTCAGGAGCCCCAATGTATGCATAATGTGTCACTTTATCATGGGTTATTGTCTGGAAAATAATTAACTTTTAATGGGGGGGACAGCAACCTAAATGCAATATTAAAGTCTATTTACTTTAAAATATGCTGAGACTAAGAGAAGGGAATGAGGAGAATTATTAAACATAAAATATGTGTTAATAGCTTGACAACGTAACATTTCTCCTGCGTAAATAATTAAGCGAATGTTTTTATAATTTGCGAGTCTTGAAACGGGCATGCTTCCATGTCCGTGCTTCCCTTGGAATTTAATTATCTGGATGATGTCGCTGCTCTCGTTGCGTTGCACATGCATGTAAAAGCAGACCCTATGTAGCTGTGACTGTGGTGCATGCTCCATGTTCACTGCCCTGTAGTGAACAGTCCAAGTCATTTTAAGAAACCGGGTCGACTAGTGGAAGACTGGTGTGCAAGAGAAGAGGTAAAGAGGTCTATCACCTATCAGCTCATCCGTAGCCTCACAGTTGTGTTGATGAGGAGTTAATCAGCATCGTCGGGGTTCCGTTTCCGCTGCACACACAGATCGCAGAGTAAGCGTCTGGGGAGGCAGTGCGGTATAACGGTCAGGGGACGGGAGCCGTAGCTTTAACGGCTGTTGTTTTGATTCATAGCTGCAGCTCTGACGCCGTACCCTAGAGCGAGGTGCTTAACCTGAATTTCAGCAGTGGATATCCAGCTGTGGAGAAAGTCTGCCGAATGCCTAAATTGTAAACGCCCAGGCCGTGATCTGGCTGCCGTTCTTTCAAAGCCCTGAGAGGGGTTGCCGTGGTGTCCACCACCAGCCCCGGCCGCCAGCCAAATGGCCAGGAACTCACGTGAAGGTAGCTGGAAACTTTGTTGTTATGGTAGACAAGACATCGCCAGTGTGTCACAGCATGATTTCGGCAAGCAAATGCCTGCCCCGCTACATTTACTTGCCCCGTCTGTGTTGTGTTACTGACGCTGACTTTAGTGGGCACGTAACATGTAAGCAGCTAGCAGCTAGCTAATAATGCTAATTTTACACAGCTAATGCTGAAGAACAATAAAAACATTTTTACTTGCTCACGTTGTGTGTTACTGCCGCTGTATGGTCACAGTAACAGGCAACAGACTAGCAGCTAGCTAATATGACTAATTTACACAGCTAATGCTGAAGAACAATTTAAAAAATTTATGAGTTCATTTTGTGTGTTCAAATTTGTGTTAAATGATTTAGTAATATGGCATACTAATACTATGCTTTAACTATTTTAAGACAGGTAAGTACTGATGTGTGGTTGCTCTAGCATAAACTAATGCAGCGTAGGGAGTTGTTGCTGCCTTATGTATGATGTATGCAGTAACTAGGTTATCAGTAATACAGATTAGTGCACATTTGTAATATAACTATCGATGCCTAATCCATTTTTGACATTTACCCTCCACACAGTAGCTGTCATTAATAAATGTAGCTAGTTCATGTAAAAGAGCTTTCCAGAAGTATAAGGGAAGAAAAAAAAGAACAAAAATAATTTACTGGCATGTCATTGCCAATAACAGTATTAGCAGCAGTAGCAGTCACTGCAGTTATTTTAATAAAATTAGCCTCAATTTCTATGAGCATAATAACTGCCATTAAATTGACAGTATTTGGTTGCATAACCAAATTCATTGGTTATGAGTGGGTGGTGAGTGGCATGTTTAATGTAGTTGTAGTTCTGCAACCAAATGTATTGTCAGTTTTAAAACAGGCTGTGGCCTGTGTTAATTTGAGGTGCTTTGTCAATCTTTTTTTGACAGAAAACGCCTAGACTTTCATTCACTTTTTGATTTATTCAAATCTTTCAATTCACCGAGTATAGTGAACGTGTGGCCTATGTATGTTTGAAACAAAAACCTTTGCTTTCACTTGACTGTAGACTTGACGTTACCAGAGTACCATAAAATAGACGACAAAAACCCAGTTGTGAAATTGGATGGATGTGCTCAATAAAATTTATATGATGACCTTTGAGTATCATTTTGTTGAACTTTTTAAACTGGAGTGGATAGGTGGAGAGGCTTAATCTACAACCACTGCACTCCACTGTAATCATTTAGTGATATTTTTATGGTTAATAACACCCAGTGTTACAGAACTATTAGCTAATTGACATCATAATTAGTCAATTTCTTTTTTAACCATGTGAATAAACGGGGAAAAATAGGCATGCCTGAATTAAATTAATACCAGGGTGCACCAGAAAACCTCAGAAATTGCTCAATTTAAAATTATTTCCCCTTTCTGTTTGGTACTTTTATCAGTTAGCTGGCTACTTGAATACATGAGAAACACCTGGAGACATCCCAAGGTTCCATGCGTGTGCGTACATTTGCTCACGTGTGTGGGTGTGTGCACGCATGGTTCGACTGCACGCGGCTCGCATAACGACAATCACAACAGAAATACACCCAAAACCAAGGGTGCACCCTGGCTCCACCTCAAAATTCAGTCGTGAACAACAGCAATTAGAGCAGAACTACATTTCCCAGCTGCACTCAAATATTCATATTTCTTCCTCATGCCTGACAACTTCAAATTGTATCATTAAAGGGCACACACTTAAAGCTGAATCCCATTTACATCATTAGAATTAACTGCATTAATTTTAAAGGGGTCTGCATGTACAGTACTTAATCAGGCCATGCTGTTAACTTCATTTTTGTGTCTTATATTGAAGGTAGGGCTTATTAAAAAAGAAAGAAAAAAAAAACATTCATTAATAAATCTCCAAGTTCTGGAAAGATAAATTCAACTGACTATGTAATCTGCTAAATGTGAAACAAAAAAGTCAACTCTTCCGCTTGTCAGTGTGAAAATGTCATTAGTGTTTGACGCGTAGCGAACCGCTGAACATTAAAGCGATATCGATTCCAGATCGATACCTGCTTATTCAGCATTGAGCAGAATATCAGCCAATCGCCGAGCCGATACCGGCGGTGTTTGTGTGTTCTCTTTCGGTCTGGTGCACTACTTGACCGGGGGGGGGGGGGACTTTCAGACTCTCTCCCCTCTCTCCACACTGTCTCATCCCCTTACCCATCTATACCTCTCCTCGCCAATCTCCCGCCTCCTCTGGAAAACGGGACCGGGTGCGCAGAGGCTGGCTGAAGACAGCAGGTGTAATGCGGTTTGTTAACTCCGAAACTCTCCAGCCGCGCTTTCGCTGAGAGGTGCTGGCAGCTAACAGTGGCGCGCTGTCACTCGATACCTCCTCCACTTAGAGCGAGAGACGGGGGCCGGCTCTCGCCCGCGCCCGACGCCCCGCGGCGCCGCTCCACACCCGCCGCTCGCCGCTCGCCGCTCGCCCCTGCGAAGCGAAAACCGCGGCGGCGGCAGCGGCGGTACGTCCCTCCAGCTCCTCCAGAGCTGTGAACTTCTGCTAGGAAAAAACTCTCTTTCCCCAATTGTTTTAGATTATAAAACACCTACTATATATATATATATATATGTGTATGTACACGGGAGGGCAGAGCCTTCTGCTGCAGAGCTACTGCCTAATGGAGTAATCTCCACTTGCATGTGCAGGCAGCAGACACAAGCACAGGCTGCACACACACCTTTTATTTTCCAGTCACTCCTACAGTTACAGTGCAGGTGTGTGGGAAGGGAGGGTCAGGACCGTAGGGCTGTCAGGGGAGCTGAGCTTAACGGGCGGTCTCCCTGTCACTGCATGTTCTGGTCTGCTCTTTCCCTGCCGTTTTGGGCTGTTGTCAGTCCAGGATCGCACCCCCCCCCCCCACATTTACCCCCCTTTCTTCTAATCTATTACTTGGGCTGGCACACAGCATAGCACCTGAGGCTAGTTCCATATCGCTCTCAGGTTTCTGCTCATGCAATACTTCACATTGTAATTATCTAGTTCTTAAGTCATTTCAATTTCTGTTCTGTTTCCTGGGGCTTCTGCCCCTTTCTCTCATCCTTCACAGACAGTTCACAGGCTGCACCAGACCCAATCTTCTTCTGGATTAAGCCCATACGCCATGACACAACCGGGAGGCCCGTACATCAATACTTGTCTATTTTACTAGCTGGTTTTATACCTCAGGTCATAATCTGCCCAGGACTATGATTATTTCCTTCGGTAGATTCCCCATTACCTCCCAACTGCCGTTTCATTCAGCCGATGTTTAAGTATTGATGGCGGCCATCGGAAAATGGCCGCCCCCCTATCGCTCGCTTCTTCCAGAGAGTTCTCAGTTCCCATCAGGGAGCTTTTTCTCACCACCGTTTGAGCTTTTTTTCTTTCTACTAGGTTGTTTTTTTTTTTTACCTCATTATCTGTTCGTTTTTTTTGGGGGGAGGTGGGACTCCAGCTTAGTTATCTTCCCCCTCTATTTTCCCATTTCCTGTTTTTCTGTAAAGTGTCTCTGTGACATTGGCTCTGTATAAAAAATGGGAACATAAATAAAACTGAGCTGAATATATACATATAAACACGGGGAGGATTTTCAGTGGAGCTGCTTAGTTACCGTGGACAGGGGACGAGGCGGTAAGAACGCTTCTTACCGGCTTAAACTTCCACCAGTCAGGCTTCGACCGCCGAAAGCCGAAATATCCGCCACGACGCAGGTGGCCACCGTCGCTGGCTCGCAACCTATCCGAAGCCAGAAGCCGACGACGCATGATATGCCAGCTCGGCCGAAAATCCTGAAGGACGCAGACGATACGCAGGAGGCCACGTTCACCGAAATCACCTAAGAATACCTCTAGAGGGCTCTCCGACAGACGAGGGGAGAGCCGTCTACTCCGGGAGAAAATGGCGGCAAAAAAAGAGGACTTGCCGGTTCAATCTCTCCTCATCAAAGAGAAATCCTCTTATGTGAAGTCCTCAGTTTCAATTAGAGAGTGAATTCCTGGTTGGTTCCTATTGCCCTTCCCCTATGCAGAACGTAGGCTGCCAGAGTTAAGGACTTGACCTGAAAGACCTTCCGGTAAGTGGAATTACAGAGTACGTTCAAACAAACCTCAAAAGCAGAGAGTGATTATTAATCCCCCTGTCCATCTTTCTTTGCGTACTTTTCTCTCTTTTCTACACCCCTCTTTAACAAGTTTCCATTATCTACTCTTCCTTTCTTTTAGGCACCAGTTCATCTCTCTCCCTCCCTCTCCCTCTCTCTCTCCCGCTCCCTCCCTCCCCCTCTCTCTGTCATTCTCTCCCTCTCTTTCACTCCTGATCTCTCTCGCTCCCTCCCTCCCCCTCTCTCTGTCATTCTCTCCCTCTCTTTCACTCCTGCTCTCTCTCTCTCTGTCTCTCTGTCTCTCTCTCCATAGGCTTTCATCTCCTCCCAGGTTGGGTTACTGTAAAGACCTGCCTGCCTGCCAGGGTTCCTGGAAGGGTTCCTTTATCTCCTCTCTCCTGGCGGAGAGGCGGCATTCAGAATTGATTCGAGCGTGCGTACCTGTAGCGCTCCGTCGCCCCGCTCCGCTCTCCGACCCCCACCCAATCCTTCCGGCGCTGCTTCGGCATGCCACTCCGTCGCAGGAAAAATTAAGGACTCGGGTCTGAGGGACGGCAGGGAAGAAGCCCGCGCCAGTCAGACTGCAGCGAGCGAACGGCGTGGCGTAATAAACGTTCGGCACCAAACGAAAGGCTGACCCCGAGGTCAGGGCTCTTCAGGCACTTTGGGGAGCACCTGTGCTGTACCAGTTGAAAGATGCTACGCGCACATACAGGACATTATCTTTGTAAATTTTTAAAACACTGCATACTACGGCCTATAGTCAAATACCGCAATCTAGAATCATGCTGAATACCACAGGGTAAGAGATATTGCGTAATTGTGTCAAGACAGGAAAACACTGCGCTCTTGAGCGTTCTTTATGAATGAACTTCACTAGCAAATTAATCTAAAGTAAATTTTTAGGCCCAGGAGACAGCATCCAGCACAAAATATCTTTGCATAATCCTTACTGACAAATTGAATCCTAGTGCCTGACTGAAGTGCTTGAATTCACTGCCTGACCTCTTCAAAAGTGGTAGAAAACCCAGGTAGGATTATGTGCAACAAAAAAATAAAATAAATAAACAATAAATTAAAAACAAAGCAAACAAAAGCATTTGAAATACCAACTTTGGAAATCAAATAGCAGTCTCATTTAAAGCTTGTCTGAGAAACATTTTTTTTTCTTCAGCACAGGCCCTGGGGGGGTTTTTTTTTGGAGGAGGTGGGTATTTAACATCCCCGCCGTAAGGAGTGCTGGGTATTCAGAGCCGACCCGACGGAAAGCGCGGAGCCCCCCCCCCCCCCTGCTAATGGTGGAGGTGTGTTGGGGGGGGGGGGGGCGCACACTGGCAGCTTACATGCAGCTGTGGGAGTTTAATTAGAGAAGGCCCTCCAGCTGTTTGCCCGCTCAATCCGCCGCAGCCGATTGGATCTTTCTTTTCTTACGGGGCGGGGGGGGCACCCGTGTCAGCTTTGCGTACCGCGGACCAGCGTTAATAACCTACTTCACACGGCCTGGGGGGAGAGCGGTGTTAATCGCTACACTAAGACCAGGTCCTGACTGCCGGTACCGCACGGTTATGTGTTGGGTATCGTGTGCTGATTTTGGGGGAAGCTACTGCCCTCGGCAACAGCTCCTGGATCAGCTTTTTGGTAGGTGAACCCACTCAAGATGAAGGTCCCGACCGGGAATCGCTTCCCCCCCCCCCCTCCCAGGCCTAGATAGCGAACAATTCTTGAGTCCTGACAGGCACCATGGAGGAATTGCCCCACCAACAACCCAAAATTCAAAATACCAAACCAGATGAACATGTTGTAACAGGACCAAACCACTCGTAGATCACAAGCATATCCTTCAGGCACCCTTCAGGCGAAATTTCAGACTGGTACGGCAGTAATATTTCCAAGATCGCCAAATAAAGGCCGAGTTCGCTCACTGAAAGCCAGAGCAGCGGACTACGAGAGCGGGCTGCTCGCTGTGAGCCAGGTGTACGGGGGGACTCCTGACCACCTGACGAACCCGCTGCTCTCCCTCCCGGCGAGAGCCGTATCTCAGCCCCGGCTGAACCCCGCTCAGGCAGCCAGGGCCTCGGGCTGCAACAGCCACGGACGCCGAACCGCCTTCTCGCCTTCCGCTTCGTTAACGAGGAAGGGAGCTCGCCTCCCGCACGCGTTTCCTTAAAGAAATAAATGGAAACTCAATAAAGTACATTTAAATAGAATGTCCTAAAGACAAACAACTGCTCTGGCTAGGACATCACTGGAGCTATATGCGTCCTTACTTTTTAATAACAACCACCCCCCCCCCCGCATGTTGTTCCTGGTTAACCGCGGAGACAAGGTACATTTGACCGCTTGAACACCGGGTCAGAGAGAAAGGAGCCGGAACCGGAGCCGGGCCGCGGCAGCAGAAAGGCCACCGTCGGGCGGGGCAGAGACGGGGTCAGGCTACCGCAGGAGCAGGAGGGGAGGTGAGAGCAGGAGTCAGACGAAGAGAAAGAAAGAGAGGAGAAACAGACATTCAGAAGGGGGCGGGGGGGGGGGGGGTGGGTATGAGACCTTTAAAGGGCAGAGTCAAGAGTCTGAAACAGAGCTCCAGGTTTTCCCTCTCTTCCCGCTCCCTCCCTCTCCTGCGCTGCCCCCCTCTCTTCATATTATACAGCGCTCCTGAAGCTGGAGGTATAATATATGGCACAACAACACACAACGCACGCTGAAAACAACTTCATCACTCGCTACGGCACTGAAACCCTGTTCAGTTCTCTGAAAGGAGGAAGTGTAACTGTAACTGTAACTGTTCAGGCTCTACTTACAATGACCTACCTGATGTCAGAAACAAAACCCCTGGACAGCGTTCCTCTATAGAAATCCATGATATTATTGTAGGTTGTATTGGATAAATACAAAAATACATAAAAAATATAATGGCAAACAGAATTTTCAAATGTATATGTACACATCTTGCTTTGATTTATTCTGTTCTGTTCAACTCAGGAGCTTAATACACTGTCAGACGTGACAGTCCTGCCCAGTGCAGCCTCACTGAAACCTGTAGGCTTGAAGAGACTGAGCGGTGTACAGATTGGAAACGCATACAGATACTGTAGCTAAACCACCTGCAATAAATACGCCAACCGTATAATGCATAAGTGACTGTCTCGTGTCCACCCCCAGACAAAATGGCTGGCTGTCCCAGACCTAAAGCGGCTGCTTTTTCCCTTCAGTGTGTGTCATAATAGCTCGAGCTGAAACACAGCTGCAAGGAGGTAAAAGAAAATCTTCGTAGCAGGAAAATATTGTATCGGGGCACTGATAAAACGGCTAATAAATTCCCCCTCATATTAATCCACATTCCTTCGTAAATAGCAGTTATTAGTCACCGGTCCAAGGTTTCCGAAGGAAACAATGAGCTTAATCAGAACTTCACAGCGCTGACGGCCTCTGCGTTTCAATGTTTCAGCTTATTGCTGATCTTGTCTGTCTTTTTGGGCACAATGGCCAAGATTTACTCACTTATTTCTGATATTACACGAATATCCCTTCATTTTTCACTTTTCTCCATTATTTTGGCCCAATCCATTTACTGATTTTTTATTTTTTTTTTTTTTTTGTGAAATTACTTCAACCTGATCAGGATTTTTTATGCGCACTTTCAATTACTCGACACTTAATTACTTAATCTTCGGTGTTTCATTAGTTTTTTTTCCCCAAACGGCAGCAATCCAATTTTTTCTTTGTTATTTTGGCAGCTTGTTTTTTTTTTATTTTCTTCAAAAATATAGTTCCCAAAGGGAAATTTTGCGAATTGCTTCTTCAATTTTATCGAATTTATTTCTTATAAAATGTATTTTTTTATTGGCAGGAGATTCTCTGGGGTCCTGGGAGCAGTTAAAGCGGTGCTCCTGGTTGGTGGGCTCCGCGCGGTTGAGCTGCTGCTTGAGCTGCCAAGAGCCTCGAGAATTATTATTATTATTTGGACTTATTTTGTCTTTCATTGCCTTTTTTTATTGCTAGTTTTATCTTACGTTAATGGGAACGCTTTAAAAATGCCATTTAAATTTAAGTTAGTTGTCAATTGATCCCTTCTGGGTTGCTTGTTAAAAAGCTGCTTGAAAGAGGTATAATATGTTTTCAATTATTACCAGTCATTTCTGTTAATGGTGTTTTAGAAAAATCCTCTGCACTGGCTCAGATGGCTGTGAAGGTGCTCTATAGAGGTATACTCTCACCCCTCCTTTACGGCTGATGTACTATACGCACTCTGGCTCAGACCTTTATGTGCATCACACTGTGGTTGCTGTTCCTCTGTTCTATAATGAGGGTTGACATTGAACGTTGTTTCCAAACAGTCTGATGTTTCCCACTGTGTTGCAGTAGCCTCTCTCTCTCTCTGTCTCTGTATTTTGCTCTCTCTGCTCCCTCCCACTCTCCCTCCCTCTCTCTCTCTCTCTCACTCCCTCCCTCTCTCTCTCCCTCTCTCCCCCCTCCCTCCCTCCCTCCCTCCCTATCTCTCTCATGGGCTCACAGCCAAGACCACTGTAAAACAATACAACCACCTCACCCTCCCAGCCCATATCATAACAGCACGGACTTGCGCTGGTGCAGGGTGGGGTGCACAGACAATATTGATATTGGGGCAGATCCCACTACTGCCGGGCCTCTGATTGTGCCTGGGGAGCCCTCACACAGTAAAGTGACCCCCGTGTAGACTCTGATGTCTCTCTCTCTCCAGCCAAGGCTATCTGAGGTCAGCCACAGCATAACTGCACAGTCTTTACTCCCAGTCATCACAAGGAGGGCCACTGCAAGCATGTGGACAGGCCTGCAAGCATGACTCAACTGGCGACTGAACTACATATCCCATAATTCCATTAAACATGCACCTCCACACAGCACCACAAATGTGTCCTACCTGTCCACACCTCAGGCAATAATTGCATAGATATTCAAATGTGACCTGTTGGATTAGCTCAAATTTCTGAGACTGTGCCCAAGCATAACAACTTAATAATAACTGACTTTGTCCTTCGTCTTCATACTCATTAGAAGACCTGTACTAGGATCTTGTGGAACAGCAGTGTGGGTTGCAAAGGTTGCATGTTGAGCCCAATGGAAAACTCCTGTTATTTATGAAACGTGTACTTTTCAAAAAATTTTATCATTAGTAAAGTGAAATATATTCCATATGTTGGAAAATTACAGCATAGCTCAGTACTGGTATTATTTATTGATAATATATCAATAATATATCATTTTCATCATCTTTATCAAGGGTGCCGACCGTTTTAGCTAGAGGTGACTATATGTAAAATGCACGAATGTCACGAAGGCATTTAAGGTATTGTTATTATTATTACTACTAGTGTTATCATTATTAACAACAACAATAATAATAACATGAACAACAGCAACAACAACAACAACAACAATAATAATAACATTAATAATGTGATCCACCTCAGGGCCGTTCCTAATTGCTAAGTGCATCTTGGCGTGAGTCTCAGTCGTGCTGGATTTCACCCCCGATGCTGAAGCCCCCTGATGCCAGAGGAAACTGCGGCAGCAATGCACCCTTCTGCTTCAAATAATGCCAGAGAGAAAAAGAAACTAGTCTACCAGCATGGGCTTTTACATCCGCAAATTAAAAGCATTAGTTATTCCTAAAACTAATTTAATTGCTCCAGCATTTTTAAGACCTAGTGGAGTGCAGCTAAAATTTAAATTACACAAATGAATAAATTAATATGCATGGCATACTTTACATCATCAGAATTAACAGCGCACACTGGTTACACAGTTTAATTATTTCCCTCTTTTCAATAGCCCCAGTGTGTGTGTGTGTGTGTTTGTCCTTCTGTTTATGCAGAACGTAATTCTTTTTTAATGAAATATTACGAAATTGCTTTAGCAATTGCGAGTTCTGTGGATGTCTGCGCTCAAGCTACGAGATGTAAGGCCCGCGTCCCGACACAAATAAGGACACCGGTAATGGACCGTGTGCCAGAGGCGGAGCAAACATTAGCTATTCTGGATCAGTGTGCGCCGTGCACCGAAGCTACATTTCATATTTCACATTAAAAGCAGGAGGAATTTAATCCAAACTCAAGGCGCCGAGCGGCAACTTCAGAAAAACAGAAAACGAAAAACGGAACGGAGCAGGTTTAACCCCGCCCCTTCCCCCCGCCCCCCCCCCCTCGCGGGGCAGGGACGCGGAGGCTAACCGAGCGACTCGCGTGAAGGTGAGGCTCGCTCTCGACGTGACGGGATGGATGAGTCCGGGGGAGGGAAAGCGCTGACGCGGGGGTTTACCGAGCGCGGCAGGGGCCACCTGGGCCCCCGACAGATGGCTCCGTCCCGCGCCCCCGGCTCCGCCCCCCCCGACGGACCCCCGAAACGCTGAGGATGCATCTCTTCAAGCAGGACGATTACCTGAGAGCATCTCCCCCCCAGCTGACCCCCCCGTCCCGCCACCCGCAGGCTGGGGCGGGTGCAGACATGGGCTGCCCTCAATCCCTGGGGCGTTGGCACAGCCACACCCTCCATGGAGAGACATGGCAGTCAGTGGCATGGCCCTGGTCACAGCAGCCGACCGCACTGCCCAGCAAACTAAAGCGGACATTCCTCAGGCCCCATGGTTACCACATATTCACCAGACGGGCGCCATGCCCCACTGACAGCAACAGTCCAGTAAATATTCCTGATTCCTATAAGTATTTAGCATCAAGGACTTTGGAGTTCAAGAGCAAGTGAGGAAGCAGTTAGAGAGAGAGAGTGAGTGAGAGAGAGAGAGAGATAGAGAGAGAGAGAGAGAGAGAGAGAGAGAGAGAGAGCGAGCATCAAACCGGTGACACATTAGCCAGTCAGCAGAGTGTAGTTATGAGCGTTATTTTCCAGTTCAGAAAAATAAACATGCTGAAGTGTGGCCTTGAACCTCCGCGCTTCGCTCACGCTCGTCTGCAGAGGGCTATCTGGCATGGTAATACCGGGGTCCCTCAGGGGACGTCTCGTAGGCTGCATAAAACCTGCCCTGTTAGCGTTCTCTGCCGTGTTAGCGTTCCCTGCCGTGTTAGCGTTCCCTGCCGTGTTAGCGTTCTCCGCCGTGTTAGCGTTCTCTGCCGTGTTAGCGTTCTCTGCCGTGTTAGCGTTCTCCGCCGCGTTAGCGTTCTCCGCCGCGTTAGCGTTCTCCGCCGCGTTAGCGTTCTCCGCCGCGTTAGCGTTCTCCGCCGCGTTAGCGTTCTCTGCCGCGTTAGCGTTCTCTGCCGTGTTAGCGTTCTCCACCACGTTAGCATTCTCCGCTCTTTGTTCGAGGCCTCAGTTTCCGGGGGCTCACCGAGGTTGTTTACCTCAGTCATTTAGCTAACTACACGCACAGCGGGGGTCTTGTTTACGCACACGTCTTTTCTTTTTTCTCTCCTTTCTTTGCCGACTCGCGCGTTTCAGCTGAATCAGCCGCAGTCCGTCGCACGCTGGAGGTTCCACGTCCAGACCCCCCCCCCCCCACCACCACCCCTCCCTCCCCCCCCACACACACTCACGCTTCAGCACCCATCTGCTTTCCCAATCGTGTTCAGGCCCTCTGTGATCACATGACCCTGCACCGGTAATGCCCGGGGGCCAAATTAGGGCCCGCGCTGTACCTCTTTAAGAATGCAGCAGCGGGCCAGGTTCGAGATTAGCCGCGAGAACTCTTTAACATTTTAATGAGAGGCTTTCTTCCGTGCAGCAGCGGCAGAGGTGTGTGGAGAGAGGGGGAGATGAATAATGCAGCACAGCTCTGTGCAGGAGGGCGATACACTGTACATCCAGAATTAGGGAACCTGGAAGTGGAAGCAGAAGAAAACACCAATTTTGGGCCTCCTTGACGTCGCCTTTAATGGACACGGCGTGTGATAAATCACAAGCGGTGGGAGGCCGATTTTGTATTGGTGATTTTGTTGTTTTTTAAAAAAGTGGCAGTTAAATACAATGATAATAATGACTGAAAGACCTTTAAAAATGCAGGCAGAGAAGGACGTTCACACATGAATGACGGAGTTCCACAGGACGTGCGCGAAAGTAACCTTGCCAGGGAGACATGCTGAGCAGTCGCACACAGCAGAAAGATGACAGCTGAAGGTCCTGAGTGTTCCAGATCGTGTTTTTGACAGTTTGGTGCGTTAGAGGGCGAAGAAATCCACGACCACAACAGACTGCACACCTCCACTGCCACGGCAGGAGCTGAGCCGAGCGTCGCCCTCTGCTGGCGAACGAGCTTCGCGGCGCGAACGCCACCTCTAGAATTTACTGGCTTAATTTAATTTCTCGTCAAGAGATAAACCAACCGACATACAAGAAGCATATAAATATCCCTATTCTAATACAGAGCGCGAGCAATCTTCGTTATGTTTCAAGCAAGCCACCAATTAGCATAAGAAGCTCCGGCGAGCACTTGGAGCGCCCGCTTGTTAACATCCGGAGACTTCCTCTTCCAGCGACGATAAACAGAATCCCTCAGACAGCTTAGAGACACAATGGAATTAAACAGACTTTGCATCATCGCCATATCACATTACCGCGTGTTACTGCACATTTCATTATCCTCCAAACAGGCGGGAGCCTGCTCCACTCCCTCTTCTTCCTCCCACGAATCGACACCCAAGCCCGAGCCAGCGATGGCGCCTCCGGTCACAGGGAGGACGGCGTCCCGTCGACGGCGCTTTAGCGGTAGGGACCGCGGGGGGCCCAGGGGGCGAGAGGCGCACTTCACCAGAGGAAACGGGGCGGGAACTAGGGGGGTAAGACATCCGCGGGTTTCGGATGCAGGAATTCGGACTCCGCGGGTAGTCGACGGGCTCTTTTCAGAGGCAAACCTCCCTGACTAACCGAGCCCGACTCTTCCCAGCGGGGCTCCTGGACGAGGCCTCTCCATTGGACGACGGGGGTTCCGCTCGTCGCCGTGTCGCCGGGGGAACGGGGCTCTGACTCGCCGGACAATGGGCCTCGCCGGTTCCCCTCATTCCACAGATTCCTCTCCTTTCAGAACGGCCCGAGGAACGCAGAGCCAGATCCGTCAGCAGATAACCACATTTTCCCGCTCTTTCATCCATCTCCCTCATCTCTTTTTTTTGTTGTTGTTGAAGAAAAGCAATGTTACTGGTATAAATGCACCGCGGGCCACTGCCCTGTTGGTGACCTGGAGTCAGTTTGGGAGGAGACAGCAGAATGGCCACTGTGGGGGAGGCTCAGTTAAACACTGACTCTGATACATAAGCCCCACATAACACCTGAAGCTATCCTCCATCTGCATTCTGTGGCTCTACGACCCCGCTCATTAAGACTGGGCCTATGTGGTAGCAGTCCGCCTTTTACATTCTTTTGTAGTCGCCACCTTAATGCACTCCATACATATGGAGTGTGTTCAAAGCCGCGAATATATCAAGGTGATGACTGCTGGCATCGGTCTTCTCGCTGCTTGGCCGGGCCAATTTAATTGAATAAGTGGAAGTCGATGGGATGTTTAAGCTCCCGTACTGACTTAAATCACAAAGACTCAGGAGGTACCGCCCCGCCGCATGAGCCAATCGGAGATGTGAAGTCCATGTGGAGCACTAGCGATGCATCACCTGGGGAAAGGGGATACTACTCAGAACTTGTAACTTCCTGTTTACTGTACTGGGAAACAGAAGCAGCGAAAAGGAGAGCAGTTTGGTTTCTGGCCTCCTGCATTTCGTGATTCTGCATTTGTCTTGTGAAAAATTAACATTTGGATGGATTATGAGGACGAGTTGGACCAGCAGAAGAAACCATGTGTTTATAACAACATAACACAAAATGAAAGTTCTCATACAGGAATAATGCTTGCCTGGCCATTATTAGTGGTACATTCACTTGCATCGGCCTACTATTAAAAAAAGGATAACCTTGATCTAATTTTAAATATCAGCCCTTCTCTCGCAGAGTGCTAATTTCGTTCCTCTCGTGGAGACTTTGTGGAAGGATCCATTGGGATATGGATTATTATTAGTAAGTACTGCAGCATTATGACTTTCCTCAATCTTTCCTTAGTTGGTTTACACAGATGGCATGTGCAGTTGGTTTAACGTCCAGGGGCCTTAGACTATTCACTTCCCAACATAACCTCGACACACACACACACACACACACACACATAAAGACACACACACACAGGCAGCCACCTCTACACACCAACAGGATTCTGCAATATTTTTGACAAAAACAGAAGACTTAGCCCGCGAACTGAACGTCCCCCAGGACGACTCGCTGAGCAGCTACTGCAGTGACAACATTATTGCCACTAGAGGGCGATTAGGAGCGATGGCCAGGGGCCATTCGAGCTTTGTTTCAATAACGCTCTCCTGTTGGGTTCCCACAATGCCCCCGATCGCCGGAGCCATTTCATCAGGCCCGATGACACAGCCCGGACAAGACAGGACAAGGCCACTCCACTCCCCGCTCCAGATGTGGGCGACTGAATCAAACGGAGCCAAAGGCTCCAGAACAAGAACGAGCTTGGTGGCAGATATTCCCACGGGGGGCCCAGCCCAGCCCCTCTTCTAAAGCCAAGGTAATTGAAAAACGGGGACAAAAGCACCTTTTGCTCAGGAGGAGAGAGAGAGGACCTGCCTCGGCGGATGACAAATCGGGGAGACGGTGATGAATACCGTCGTTTACTGCCAAGCTTGCAGGAGGAAATTTATTCAGGAAAACAAGGCAGGAGCAACGCGCTGGTGGACCAGGACTTTAGCCCCCAGTTAAAGAAATTAGGCTACCCCGCACCCCCCCCCCCTTCATCAGGTGAACCAGGTGGTGGGGTAGTACAATGGGTAAGGAACTGGTCTTGCACCCTAAAGGTCGCAGGTTCGATTCCTGGGTAGGACACTGTCATTGTACGCTTGAGCAAGGTACTTAACCTGCATTGCTTCAGTATATATCCAGGTGTATAAATGGATGCAATGTAAATGCTATCTAAAAAGTTCTGCAAGTCGTTCTGGATAAGAGCGCCTGCTAAATGCCTGTAATGTAATGTGATGGTCAGAGAAACTGCCCCGTGTGAAGTTTCTAAAGCGCCGAATAAAACTCTGAGATGTAAATTTGTTGACCTTTGACCTTTTCTACCCGGCCGTGCCGCTCTCGCTCTCCACTTCCCAACGTAGGCGTCTGTGGAGGGTTCAAACGAACCCCTCGCGCTCCGGCCGCAGCGCAGTAAAAATAAAATCATCTTCTTCCGTCTGGCGTGGAGTTTTGGCCCGGTAGTTCAGCCTTTCGCCACTGCCTGACATTTGCCGATTCTTACTGTGGTCAAAAAATTACAGAAAATGGCCGCTTACTTTTGGCAAGCCACTGAGCAGTTATTTTCCATTGGTTATACGCTAGTGAAACACAGCACTACACAGCACTAAGCAGGATTAGTGAAAATTCCCAACATGACAGAAATTACACATATAGTACTACATGTACATAGCAGTGCTATTTCGTGTACAGTATGGTACTGGTATATGATCATAACATGAATGGGGCAAATTTCAGCAAGAACTCAAGCAAATTCATAACAAAAATGACTCCATATCTGTTACAGTGGATTAGAGTGTGTATATGCACGTAAGTATGGATGAGACAGAGTAAGTATGGATGAGACAGAGCGTGTATAAGCCTCTGTGTCTCCTGGATAGCACCCTATGAACAGAAAGTGTAGTGACACGATTAATTCAGGATACTGTAATCTGCTGTTGACCATCTAGTAAATCTAATTCACTCATTTCCCACCGATCGGAACAGGGTCATGTTTTGTTGAACAGGAAACAGGACGTATAAATTAATTTTAATGAACGGATGTTTGTAATTATGAACGGCTAAGCTTTGGGAAGGTTTTTTTGTGTGTTCGTTCAGTGGAACAGTAAACAGAACATGAAATTAATAGATTACAAAGATGCTAATTACACTGGAATTATCTTTTCTCTTTTGTGGGGGTTAAGTCTTCACACATTGGGTTATTTCATAACTTCTTAAATTCGATGATTGTCCAGCAAACAAGAAACATCTGCATGGCACGTAAATTATAGCCACCACCATATCTCATTAACACTGAAAGAGCATTGTCATTTACTGTTGAAATATAGACATGCTAACCGTCTACATTTCATGTGCTTTTCTATATTCTCTCATTTTCACAACTAATTTTTGAGCACGAGAGCTTTTGAGAGTTTTGGTCTGAAGGGGCACACAGCTATTGAACCTGTGATAATGAGACTTCACCGGGATTCAATTAACATTTGTCCTTTACTGTGGCTCTCAATTAAACGCAAGTTGTTCATTTTTTTCTTCTTCGCAGCGGCGCTACAACAGTCACCAATTAACTTGCAAAACTGTGTTTTCGAAGAAGCGAACGAAGTCAAAATCAAGGGCAAAGCGTTGATTGAATCCAGAATCCATTTTGCCGCTGTGTGGAAAAAGACGCAAAAAGCGAAAGGCTTGTGTTATCTGTCACGGATGAGCATGTTTACTGAGTTAATAGACAAAGTAATTGTGGAGTGACAAGCCGATTCACATATTCAAACAACAGCTACTCTTCATCCGCAGGAAAAAATATTCATTGTAAGCGGTTGAAAATGGAATGTCAAAGCATTTCTGGGGAAAATTGCCGGTTTTAATGTATTAAATGGAATACTTTTCTTATCGTGATGACATGCCTACAAATCAGCATCGCAGCAAGTTCACTAGTTAATAAATAAGCACTTAGTTTCTTTTATTTCTAATCCGATTTTGATATTTAAAAAAAAAAACTCATCTTTTTGTGCGGAGGCAGGGAAGAATCTGACACATAATGGACTTTCAATTTTCAATGCAACGTATTAGGAACAGCACACCCCCTAATGTTGAATAATGAATATACAGATAATATAATATAATAATAATAATCATATTATGCCTCTCATAGCAGTGACTAAAATATCATCTCATGGCTGGGTTTCCGTGGTGGTGTTTAATGATCTTGTTTTGTTATTTTCTGAAATGATCTCAGTTTGCCTGTTCTCTCCCACACAATCCATACAGAATAAAAGACTCAGCTCATAGGACTATGGGGTCAGAGTGCATACATATTCTTCGCAGGGTATATCCAATCCCACACTTTCTCAAGGGTCCCACTCACCAATTAGATACATTAGTGGGTATGGGCACGGAAAACAACAGATAATTTCCAGAGAACAACCCCTATGGGATGCTGCTTTTAAAATAGCTGTATTTAAGTTCTTATGTACTGTTTTGTTTTTGTTTTTGTTTAAGAAAATGACATACAAGTAATCCCTCATATATTTAAGCATAACATGAATGCAAAATACATTGCAGCAATATATATTTCTCATCACCATATATAGCTACTGTTATGTGTATGTTAATGTATTGGTACAAAGGCATTGCCAGAGGCATCTCATTATTAATGAGTTTATCTGCTTCTACGAAGAAGAAAAGCCTTCGCCCCGGACGCTTAGAGCCGTCGATTGGATCTCCAGCCGCTCCCCGCGCCCGGGCTCTCGCGCTCGCTCGCTGCCGCCCGCCGTTGCCGTTGCCATGGAAAGGGGCCGCGCGCCAGCGGCCGAGCCACACGTTAGCCCAGCCTTAGCCCTCAGGGAAGATGGCAGCGCTGAGCCGCTTGCGCAGCCCGTGCCGAGAGAGACCGCTCGCGGAGCTGGGCGAACGCTGAGCTCAGTCCCTTAGCCGCAGCCCGTTAGCCGTCAGGCCGCACGGAGCGGGACGCAAGCTCAGCCTAGCGAGCCGGGCGGAAGCGCTGGGCTGAGCTCAGTCCCTTAGCCGCAGCCCGTTAGCCGTCAGAGACGCACGCGGGTGCACGCGGAGCTGGCGCGCAAAGGCGACGCAGTCGACGCTGCTCTCCCTCTCTCTCCCGCTCGCGTCAAAACACACTTCCTCTCCGCTGAATGAGCGGGAACCGGAGCCGTCGGACAAATTCCCCAATAAACGGCGTGTCACCGAAACGTCCTTCAGCATCAACACAAATATCCGTGAGGGGTTTTTTTTTTTTTTTTTTTTTACCTCTCTCCTCGGCAAGGGAGAAACGCATTAATAAGTAATAGAACAATTTCCAACAGGGACATTAGGATGAATAATAATTATAAAAACGTCACTCTCGGTTATGAAAATACGCCGCCGCGTCGCGTTTAAAACACGCGAATCTACGCCAAAGACCCGAGCGAATACATTTCTTTTGATTACTCTAATAGACGTTACGATATTTCGAAAAGTCACGTGTGACAATCTCCCAAGGCCTCGGGTGCTGTATCTCTTTAATTATTACCATCAGAATACCATCAGATAACAACCTGCAACTGCCGTTACAAGCAGGCCAGAGCCGCAGTGCACGTTATTGGCTGAACATTAATTACCCTGACATTTAATAAAGAATGTTTATGCACGTATGTATAACCACGTACAGCCACAAAATAAACTGAGGAATAAACAGCACACAACATGCGCACACAACGAGAACACACATGCGCGCAGTGCCCTTCAAAATGGCTTTGCCTTGATAAGAATCCTGTACCGAATGAACAATACAGGTAATGAAGTAGACTGCAAGCTCAGAAATATTACACCATTTACACAAATAAAATCTGCTCAGAGGAAAGATTCAGCTTAATAAGCAATATATTTTATGTCTTATTTATTCATACCCGTTTATAGGATGTGTCATGTGGTGAACCCTCCCATCACCATCATCATCAGCGAGTGAAACAGGAAGCCACGGAAGGCCATAAGACAGTCCCCTAAGACTGAGATGAATGTCAAAAGTAGTTAATGCAGATTCATTTTTTTTTTAAATTTGAATTATCGTAACATTTTGTCAAAAATAAATGTTTATATGTCTATTTTTTGTTAAAATATTTTTCTCTGAGAAATTGTTTGTGCATGGAATATAATTAATTACCTGAATTACCTGTATCATTTATTTTAAACAGCCTTCCTGGCTCATCTGATATATATATAAACAAATATTTTCAAAGAAATACTCTCTCCCTATTTATAGACATGGTTCACTCCCGAAACTTGATTAAGATGAAAAAAAAAGTGATTTGTGTGGTTGCATAATAAGACATCAGAGAGAAGTCGTTCGCTTTTGATGTGGGAGTCACGTGCTCGTTTCCAGCGTCTGGAGTTTTCTATCTGCTCGGCAACAGAAATTTCTCCGGAGCGCGCGTCAGCCGGCACCGTCGCGTGTAAATACGGAGATAAACAGAAGTGAGAGATTACAGTCTCAGCCCGCCTGATTGGTCAATCAGCCCTTCTGTCATCCAGTCAGCTGTGAGCCCTCTGAGCTGGGCCTAGTTCTGATCCCATTCAGATTCCCTTAGAAGAGAGCTGATTTCCACAGGCAGAGACAGACAGGAAGAAGTGAGGAAGAGGCGGGTAATGCAGTGCTTCATCGCCCCGGTCCTGGAGCCCTTTCCCCTCCAAATAACCTCCTCTTTACCAAGCTCAACGAAGCCTAATGTCCCGACAGTCGTCCATTACAAGTACTCCTATAACAAAAAAAAAACGTACAGCGGGAGGAATAGGAAAAGAACGGAACATATTTCTCCATCTTTTCATTTTTTTAAGCTGGTGCCCTTGAAAGGCCCGTTTGACACGCACGCATGAGAGACCCCTGGCCGTAGGGAGAAGGGACCCGAACGGCAACGGGACGACCGAACAAATGGCTCCTGGAGGAGACACGCGCGTGTCCTTGAGAAAAAAAAAAAACGCCCAATTTAATTAATTACGAGGTCATATGGAGGGAAGCTTGCCGTGCCCAACCGGGGCCAGAGACCAGGGGGCGGAGAGAAGCGCCCTTCTAATACGCCCCCGTCCTCTCGCAGAAATAGGACAATATTAAATTCGGAAGCCCCGCCTCCCCGCCAAATAATTATTGCGGGTATTCCCAGGAACGGCCCGGTAACCCAATTGAGGATATCTCGCAATCGCAGAGCGGGGTCGGCGTTATTGGATGTGGGGGGAAAGATAGACGCCGCTACGCTGGAACACTCCCGCTGGAAGGTGATGCCCTTTGTGTGACCTGCGGCGCTATCTGACTGCCATATGGATCAGGAGCACCGGTCCAGCTGAGCTTTCAGGGCCATTAAACTCATTTGTTTTCCCCGGACCTAAACTAGATTTATAATGCCGCATGGCTTCCAACAAAAAGTTTTTTTCTTTTTTTTTTTCTTTTTTCTTTTCGCTGATCTCAGATTACTGTCGTGTAACAGGGCGCAATTAGGCCCGGCCTACGACCACTTAATTTTTAATGCGTATTAAAAAGATTATTAAAAAAAGAAAAAGAAAAAAAAAGAGCACTCAGATCAATAAATATGTAAAACGCACATGTGTTCAACTTTGATAGATTAAAGACAAACCATAAAAGCTTTATGTTTATGTGAGTATCTGCAGAATGACTGCATGAAATGTTGATTAATGGCCCCCATTAGGCTAAACCAATAAAGCGAAAAACAAAGATAATAATACCGGGTGTGCGAGTGCGAATATCAAGACGTACTCCGCTCAGCATATGTGACAGAGCGCGGTGTTTATGAACGACATTACTTTAATTATGAACCTGCGCCGCTGCCAAGCGTCGAACCCCTGAAGGTCAATGACGCCGGCTAATTCGATCAAAGCCGCCGGCCTCCCGAAACACATCCGCCGTAACCACATCCATACGGACGCCGTACATCCAAAACACATCCATTATACGCGTTTAATTGCGCGGCCATCTGCATTTCTGCTACAGTGTATCTAATTTCAGAAACTAATAAGTGTACGCACGCGCGTGTGTGCCCCTGTACCGACGAAGTCTCCTTCGCTGGCGAACGTTAAACTTCGTCCGTCTTTGGCTCCGAAAAACCTGCCGTTCGGTCGCGCTGCCAAGAGGTTTCGGGATCGTCGTGGGAACGGGCGGGCGGCGGCGGCGGCGGCTGAATAGAGTCGGCGACTGTAATGCGGCGGCAGGCGCCGGCGGCGGCCCGGCCGACAGATGAAGCCGTGAATGGGAGAGGACGGCAATCATATCGGACCGGAGCAGTTTCGTTTTTTTTTTCCCGCCGCCCCCCCCTTTTCTCCTCTAAAGGCCCCGCCGATACGGGCCGGGGGCCGAGAGCCAATCCCGGCGGGCGTAATGAAGGGGAGAGCCAATCCCGTACACCATAATGGGAAAAAGGGGAGCGGGGGGGAGCGGCCACTTGATACGGACCTGCAGATGGAAAATAAACTCTGTTCCACATGGAGGACCCCCCCCCCACCTTCCCTCATCCTCACCCCCCTCCCCTCCAGACACAGCTCTCGGAGAGGAAGATTCCGTCGCAATGGCTTCTGGTTCACTTTCACCTGCCGCAATCTGACAATACTGCCCCACGTTTGATGAAAATAAATGGAAAAGCAAGAAAAAAACAAGCAGAAAGAAGAGGAGGAGGAGGAGGAAGAAATGGGGAAAAGAGGCATGGGATATGGCGAGTTTAACAGGAGTGACGGCTTCACTGAATTGCTCTCCAGTGTTTTTATGCCAGGATGACAAAACCAGACATCAAACTGCACGTCTGTAGACTGAAAATGTAACTAGATATGTTGCCATTTGTTTACATGACTGCAACATTGATTGTGATCTTTCACTCAGTTGACACTAGTCTATTAAATGCAAGTTTCTTAGGTTTTTTCCACAGGGTTTACCTTAATTCTTGACAAAAGCTGAACTCCCTTAACAGTTAGTAAAAAAAAAAACACTTGCATTTAACTAAGTCAAGACTGATGTTGACAGAACCCAGGCGTCAGTATTAAAAGAGGATCCTTGCTAACTGTGTCTGCCTACGCTCTTCTCTTCACTGCAGGGAGGCGGATTTAAAATGGCGGCGCGATCGCCGGCGCCGCGGCTCGATTGGTCGACTCTCGCGAGGGCCGCTGCGCCTCTGTGGTCGGCGTGCGCGCTTCTCACTTTACGGGCCCCGCCCTCTCCTTCCAGCTCCGACATCGATCGGAAACGCGGGCGATCCCACATTCTGACGTCGATTAAGAAGCCTCGGTCTGCCCCACGTTCTGCCATCGATTCAGAGTCCCTCGCATACCGACCGACATGCGGATTTTACAGAAGGTGCGACCCGCGTACGTTTCCAGGGTCTCTCTCCATTTTCCCCCCGCTCACAAAGAGAGCGTGAACGCGGTCGAAGGAGCAGCGTCTTACCGCTGCTGCTCTTTGACTGCCGCGGGATTTAGCGCTGGAGCATTATGGGGGACGTATGTTTACAGCGGCGAACGCGGCGGGTAAATCCGCTAATCCGTAGCGTGGCTTTGGTGCGCCCCGCGCCCCCCGTGTGATGGGAGAGCGGCCCCCGGCGGGGCCCCCGGCGGGCTCAGAGGCCCCAGCGGCGGGATGCCGGGGCGCGGTCTGACCAAACGCGTCCTTGAGACGCGCGGAGACGCTCAGCGTGTTTGTGTGTCCTGTGCAAGGGGAGATAAGCCCTATCTCTCCAGGGTGATGAGCAAGAAACAAGCCCCCCCCCCTCCCCCCCCGCCCCCCGCCAGACCCTTACGTCAGCAGCACCACTGCCCTCAAACACACACACATACGCGCTCGCAGAGACACACAGAAATACACACAGACACACACGCGCACACCGACACACTCACGCACATACACACACACTCACACACACACCGACACGCTCACACACGCATACACACACACACACACACACACACATACACACACAACTCTCTCTCATACACACACACAAACACACACACACAGACACGCTCATACACACACACTCCCCACACACACAACACACCACTCTCTCCTCTCTCTCCCATCAATCGCACAAACACAAAACAGCACCAAAGTGCATTTCCACTGTCTAAGGTGCTCTCAGGCTATCGTGTGTCGAGCTCCCAGTCACACGCTGAAGGGGTGGAATCATGCTAAACTGCGAGCGGCTAGAGCTGCCAGTTCAAACACTAAATGCCTCCTGCCTGTTTCCACTTCCAAGGAGGGAGGCACAATGGGTATTGTGTAAACCACCCCCCAAACCCCCCCCCCCCCACCCCCCTTGATTTCGGAACTGCCTCCTTGATTTCCCCTCAGAATCAGCTGGCCCTCGCTCTCACACCCGAACGGGGTAGCGGAGCTGGACTGGGGGGAATTCTTGGCCCAGACCAGGCAGTCCCCAGGAGACCTGCTTTTTCTCAGGGAGCACTCCGTCACACACTACAGCAGACTCGGGCGGGGGACGAGAGCTGGTGGCACTGCTGGAACGGGTAATTATTTTACTCCTGAATGGAGCTGAGGGGTGCGAGGCTCCGCCTCTCGGGAAATGGACCGGGCACCCAGATTTGGAGAAGAAGCGCATTAACCGCACCCTTGGAGACCGCACACTAACTGGAGTGAATAACGCTGACTGCTGTGATTACTGATATTTTATAACGCTTACACAAAAGGTCATTGACTTTAAGCAGTATCAATGTGGAAAATTGGTTACACAGTAATGTGCATCATGCTAGACGCTGTGAAGCTTTGCTTAACATAAATGTAAATTGTAGCTTAGAGTCTGCCATATACGATTTTTCACCATATTTGAAATTGTCTGAAACACTAAAATGACATCTCCTCTGAGACTGCTCGTCATATCAACATGTAATTTTCACTGAAATACTGCAGATGCTCACATATAAAAGCAGATAAAAATATAGAGGTTTCGTTAAATAATACTGTCGCAGTGAGCCAATCAATGTATGCTGTCGGCACGAAATATGCAAATAGATAACAATTGGGAATATCGGAACAGAAATCACATATGTAAATCGCTTCACATTAAAAGACGCTCTCAAATTTCATGATGACGTTTTTTTCCCTCCTAAACTGCCTGACCTACGGATATTAAATTTGCCCTTATTTGTTATTTTGAACAGAAATATGACAACCACAATTCCGTGAAATCGCAAGTATGGCTTTTATATATTTCCACATCTTCTTCAACCAGTTATAAAAAATGGCTATGAATTGGATTCCAAAACATAAATAAAATAAAAAAGTGTGACTGTGAGGAAATCGCCATATCTGTGGTGGCATTGATTTGAGCGCGCGGCGGTGTTCACGACAGTACAATAAAACAATACATCAAAAATAACTCCCCTGTGCCTCCAGTGATTGGCTGGTCTTAAATTCCTCAGCACCCTGCCGGGTGTCGCTGCTGCTAAATGCACTGGCTCACTGTCAAAGGCTGAGATGCACGGGACTCCTCACACACAGAGGTTCTGAGCACGAGTCCAGCTCGTGCTCTTTCAATGTTTTTCAGCTGCGGCATTTTCTACGTAATTGCAGTTGTAAGCATACATGTAAAAGGTCTGTATATGTGCTTTATCCTTACTCCCATTAATCACGGCTTGCAGCTACATTATTATTATTATTATTATTATTATTAGGAGTAGTAGTAGTAGTATTACTGTATGTATTATTTTTATTGTAGTTTACATGGTTGTCAGCATTCAGCAGCGCTTGAAGGACAGAAGAATAGCTGATGTAGGAGGCCACGCTCAGAATGAGATGCGCTGTAATGCTGCTAAGCCCATAAGGGGTTTTATATCATTCACGCGCAGGAATTTGCTCCGAGTCCAAGTGGAAACATCAAAACAGGGCTGCTGTGACCTGACAATGTCAGCCCAGCGCCGCTCTTCCGATGTGAGAAAGACTGAGGCAGAAAGACAGACTGAGAGAGAGAGACGAAAATAGAAAGAGTGGAGAAGAAGAAGAAAAAAAAACAAAGCCGTCTGACATTTCAGCTCTCGTCGAGTCAAAACAGAGTCACAATCTGTCTCTGAAATCAAGTCAATTCCCTCAAGATTCTCACCTCAATTCCTACATTCCTTTAAAACTTAATTTGGCAATACCACCATCCCCCCCCACCCCCACACACACACATACACACAGCTTCTCATTTCCCTATCTCAACCACACACAGACCACCCCACCGCCCCACCAATCCCCACAGTGACCCAACTCTGTGGTTACAGCCGGAAAGAAGCATTGAAATAAAATAGAGATAAAACAAAGAGGCTGAGAAATACATGCAGCCTTACACAGACCCGCAGGAAGGACGATGAGCGACAGAATAATGAAAAAGAGCCATTCAGCTCAGATCTCCACGGTGTTCTGGTCTCTGCTGACAGCCTCTATCTCTGCCAAGAGCAGCTTCAAGACTCTGGAAAAGGCCACACCGGCTCTGCTGTCTTTGAATCATGCTATTATTATTATTATTATTAGTAGTAATAGTAGTAGTTGTTGTAGTTGTTATTAGTAGTAGTTGTAGCAGTTGTTATTGTTATTAATATTAGTAGTAGTGGTAGTAGTAGTAGCTTTATTATTATTATTATTATTACATGCCTTTTCTGTTGAAATCTATTGGGTACCTCAGGTTGCAACAGTATGAACTGTGCTCTGTGGAAGATCAGCAGTGACAACCACGACCTCCTTAATAGCATTTACTAAAATGAACAAAATTCGGCCCGCGAACCAACAATGCTTTAACAGTGAAGCATTGCGCACTTACGAATGCCTTATTACACATTCATAATGGCGCCGTGTTCCGCAGCGCGATCGCACCGATGTTCCGATACGTTATTATTATTCAGCTCCACTTTGCGCGGCCCGAACTCTTCCGCGCTCCGCGTTTCTTCCGCGCGGCTGATTTTTAACTCCATCGATTGAGGTGAAACACCGCACGCGCGCCCGGGGATACGTCTCGGAGTAAATTAATCAGCGCGCTTCTCCGCTAACCTGCGGCGCTGCTCGGCGCACCGCTCCATAAACACGGTGTTCTTTCCCAAGCTGCGGGAGGAGCGATCGATGCTATCAGCAAATTACTAGCGATTCCTCAGAACGAATCAGGAATAGGAAAGCATATTTTTATTTATTTTATTTTTTATTTTTTTGTTGGATTAAGGGGGTAGAACGTGCTTGAGATGCCGTTAATTGAGATGTGCCTCCGCTGTTTAGTTTTGTGTAAAAAAAAAAAAAAAAACGAGCCCGAAAGTTCAAAGCGTGTGAAAATAAAAAGCCTCTTCGTATTCGCCTCGTATTCAGCAGCGAGACGTCTGGGGGAAACCGAACGCGGCTGAACTGAGGAAGCAGGAGACTAAACTGCTGACTGACTAAACTGCGATGTCTGAGACACAGAAGATCCCGAAGCAGAGAATGCAGTCGGGAAGGAATTCATCACCCCCCCTTACTGTATCCTTGTCAGCACACTGACTGTACCATGGAACAAGAGCGAGAGCAACTCACAGCTGAACAGCTGAGTGCTATCTTCCCTCTCTTCCTCTTCCCCTTACATTCTCTTGCGCTCCGGGTTTGATGGAGAACGAGGCCTAGCGTTGGCCTAGCGGCTCCCTGGCTTTCCCCCGTACACGCGTACGCATACGTCAAACGCATCCACGCACGCGTGCACACGGAGACACAGACCCGGACTCACGCATCGCGGGTCCGATGTGTGACCACAGGCTGGGTCTGCAATGGAGCCTCACAGCCGCGAAAACATTTTATCACACCGGAGTCTCCGACTCTTCCCTCCCGGATTTGGACTTTGCGTCTGTTGGCTTGGCAATTCCAGCTCCATAAAATAGCACTAAAATGAGAGTGTGTGTGTGTGTGTGTGTGTGTGTGCATGTTTGTGTGAGTCTCTTTGGCTTCATTTTAATTCAACACACTGAGGGAAAACAAGCCCGAAACAAAGCATTCTGTTCTGTGAAACACTGCTTCCTCTGCCAAGAGTTTCCTAAGTTAGACCGGACCACTTTCTCTCAGCCAATGCGACACAAAACAATGCTATTTGTAGGGGGGACATTTCTGCATGACTCCCACATTCCAGGTAGGCTACGTCTCTAAATATGAACCGTTCACCACGTGTGGCAGATTCTCTGTGAAGCGCACAGCACGCACACTGCAGAGACGGAAGACATGGGAGTCTTGAGAAGTTCCAGAGACGCTGCCGCGCGGTAAATGAAAGATGGCCGCCGTCTTCTGACAGGTCAGGTTGTAACATCGCATGCTGAATAATAAAGACGGGGAGAACTCTAAGTGGAGTGTTTCTGCAGTGAAGCTTGTAAACGGACAAGCCACCCAGAGATAAGTGTTTCCCTGCGGCCAGGATGGCGCACGTGTGCGAATGCACCGTGTGTCTGTGTGTGTGTGTGTGTGTGCGTCTGTGGGTCTGTGTGTGTATGTGGATGTGTGTGTGTGCATGTGTGCGTGCGTGTGCGTGTGCATGCGTGCGTGTGCTTGCGTGTGCGTGCATGCGTGTGCATCAGTCCCCACCCCCTGCTGTGTTCCTGTCGCTCTGGTGTGTTGGGGCAGGGATAGTGGGGTAGGAGTGGTGGGGGTAAGAGGGTAAGATGGCCGCTCTTCATGCCCTTATTGCTTCATACTCAATTTCATTGAAAGGCTGAGGACACAGAGGAGCACTCTGACACACTGGTTTTCCATCTCACTGGTGTCCTCATGCTGAAGAGGGTACATTAGCCTCTATCCAAAGTTTCAAGACAAGAACTTCAAACGAGTATCTTACCAGAATTAGGCCTGGGCCAGCATGAGATTTTTTGCAGTATGATAGCCTAAGTAAAAATGCCACAGTTTCAAGTATCGCTATTGTGGTATTACGCCAAAATGCACTAAATGTGCTACTGTAAAATCACTAATAAAAAAAAGAAACAAACATTTTTTTGCAACTGAACAAAATGAGTAATGAGTAAATTCTAAATTGCCCTTTGTGAATAGTCAATTTAATAAAAAATGACCGAGGTACAGCATACCGTGAAACCACAAACTGGCCCGTGCCTGATCAGTGTACTTCAGCATGAGTGAGATAACACTGTGCTATGTAGCTAAATCAACTATAAACGTACACAAAAAAACTGCTTCCAAAAGCTATCGCAGTATGAATCGGTACGTAAAACTGAACCAATAGTCACACCGTGCACAAGGACACCTGGTTTTTTAAACTGCTTTTTGCCACGTCGGTCGCAGATATTGGACAGTCTTCACACAGCGCCGCGGAGGAGAAGGTGAACGAGGAGAGCTCTGGCTTGCGTCCCATCCCCGTTTTATTTGGCGTAGGTGCAGTCTGCGCGAAAGAGAGAGAGACTGTACACGTATCAAACCCAAACACGCGCCACCTCACTAATAACAAATTAGGGAGTCGCCGCGATTAGCGCTTTTGTCATTCATCATTACAGGAGGGGTCCAATTCCATCCACGGGATAATGAGCTACAGGGAATGATGGGATTTTGTTCCGGGAGATGGGCACACACACACACACACACACACACAAACAAAGTGCATTCACAGGCACATACACTCACACAAAGGCACACAGTCACACACACACACAAAGGCACGCAGGCAGGCGCACACACACACACACACACACACACGCACACACAAACAGACACAGGAGAGAGGAGACTGAGCGCTGCCAAGTCGCTGAGAGTTCGTCATCACCCTTTCCATTAACCTCGCTCTCGTCTGGGGCCAAACCGTACTCATGATACCAATCACACTCTTTTCACAATCGCTCACACACACACACACACACACGCGCGCACCCACACAGACACCCACACCCCCCCCCCACACACACACACACATCCACCCACACAGACACCTACCCACCCACCCCCACACACACACACACACCCCCACACACACATATGCACCCACAGACGCACACACACATACACACCTACACCCCCCCACACACACACATACACAGACCCTACTTCTCTCTCTCTCTCGCTCTCTCTCTCTCTCTCTCTCTCTCTTCCTCTCTCTCCCTCCCTCTCTCTCTCTCTCTCTCTCTCGCCCACAGCAGCAGTAGGTAATGGAGTCTGATGCAGAGCCTCAGAGCGCAGCGCCCGGGCGTGGCACATATACGCAGGGATCCCCACAGCCCGCCGCCGCACGCGGCTGATGTCAAGCCCCCCCCCTCCCCCCACCCACCCACCCCCCGACTGCCTGACTGACTACCCCTGAGCTAATAAGGCCTGCTCACATCAGTCACACGGGCTCTAATGAGCGAATCAGACTGCCACGCTTAAAAAAAAAAGAAAGTGGGCGGCGAAAGATAAACACCGACGCGCGTAAATCCGTTTCTTTTTTCTCTCAGAGCTGTCAGCGCACCGTCACGTTTCGCCTCGCGTCGAGTCGAGCGAACAGCGCTATCAATTCGCCCGCCGGCGCCTTTTCCGCGGGCGCTAACTAACCCGGGCGTGAATTACCTCGCCCCCCAGGCCGCGACAAGCGCCCCCCCTCACCCCCGCGGCTGAACCCCTGACCCCGGGCCGAGGCCAGCTGTCGCCCCCCCCCCCCCCGGGCCGCGCCTCTGATTGGTCGAGCCCCTTCCGTCGTTACATCACCAGGCTCCTTGGCGCTTTTTTTTGCGAGGGGCTCACCGATGGCGTCAGACCTGCCTTGACGTTAATAGTTTCACCGGCGCAAACTTTACACGTATCGCGGCTCTAACAAATGCATTTCATTAGACTAAACAGGCAGTGAGAATCATTCGATTTACATAATGAGAAAGCTATTACACTGTAAAACAAATCAGCCTTCCCCTCCAGTGCCCTCATTTTGTCATTTGGCTGAAAAGCAGGAGAGAGAGAGTGAGAGAGGAAGGGAGAGGGAGAGAGAGAGAGAGAGAGAGAGAGAGAGAGAGAGAGAGCAAGGCAGGGACTTCATTAGTTATAGTGCAGTATGGCTGGTCCTCTCTCCCTCCCTCTCCCTCTCTCTCCCTCTCTCTCTCTCCTACTGTACTGCACAGCACCACTGTATGGCAGACCTGCTGGGGCTGAGCAGCAGGCTTCAACATGGACAATAATGGGGATGGACAGTTTCAGCCCACCACCTCTCTTCTACCTCTTCTCTGTTGCGTTCGCTCACTCAGTTCAGCTGGCTATACTATATTGGTATGACAAGTGTAGCGACCAACAAGCAAATAAGAGATAACCGATAACTTAACCAACAAACTGAATTGCCAAAAATAAATATTAATAATAAAAAAATAAATACATTCTACACCTACACAATAAGCGAACAAAAATAAGCACGGACATAATATGTTCGTTATTTTATTCTAGTTTCTGACTGGTACTGCGCTGATGAAACCACCAATGCTATCCTCTCTCCCCAGAACAGCAGCAGTCTCTCTGACCGTGAGGTCTCAAATTCTGTGCGTGTGTTGCATCACTAGTGCATACGGTGGGCCACATCAAATACCTGGATCCGGCTGAAGGTACCTGAGGAGTCGTTTGGGAACCTCTGGCCTGGAGTATTTCTGCATCTCTTTCGCTCAGGACGAGTAGACTTCTACAGTGCAGACTAATTTCAAGGCCTGGCAGCCATTTTATTTCCGTTTTCGCTCATGCCACCCAATAGGAGAAGGACGTAAGAGGTTAATGCTTTGCAATCATTCGGTTGAATCTAATCATCACTGTTGGTGTGGTGATACCTCGAGACTACTTCAAGGTAGCAGAATTTATTTATTTTATTTTATTTTCGCTAAGCCTAGCCTTGAGACTAGCTGGCTTTCTTCTTCTACCTTATACTTGCTTTTCATTTATTACCTTGTACCAGTGCCCTGTAGCGCGATGCCTGAACAAGAAATACACATTTTTCTATATCTCATCTCATCTTGTTCTCATTTTGGAAATATTCCCTTTCATGTTCAGTGGTTCACAAGTTCTTTTTCCCTTTCTATGCTGACCTTCTACACATCAATAACATAAAGTACTCTGTCTGCACTCACACACATTTTGTTTTTGCTCTTAAGGTACTGTAGTCTGTACTGCCCATGGAAAAAAAATAAATTCAATCACCAGGACCATGTAAGAACCTTTGTATTCTATATGCCTGATTTACTGACACTAGACTGAATGTCACAGCTTATGAAAATTTGATTAAAAATGTATTTTTACTTTATTTTGGATACTGGCAATCATGCAGAATCAGCATAGTCAAGGCCTATCACTACTTGTGAATGTTAGTGACTTTAAAAGTGGAGGGTGAATATCACTGGGACATTTTTAGCACAAAGGGATAAAGAAGCTGGTATTTTGCAACAGCAAAATAGTCAAACAGACGTTCAAAGGAACACCTCTGGATGACTTTTATTTTGACAAACACGATAAAAAATTTTTAAAAAACATGATAGCACCAGTAGAAATGAGCAAAGAGGAAACGCAGGGGATAACATTAGGGCTTCTAATCACCCAAGAGCGTTTTCCATTCCCCTTTTCTGTGAGAACCCTCTGTGCATGCCTCCATACCGTTCTTGGTAATTATCTGTGGAAAAACTGCAGCACAACAGCAGCAGTGCAGTAAGTTAAACGCACAGGAGGTCCTGCTCTCTCAAAGCCCCATTCCAATGAATGAGGGTTATCAGCTCAACCTCCTGTGCGTGCACACGCGCTGTTCTCACACACACACACACACACACACACTCACACACACACATGCGTATACGTTCACACGCCGCCTCACACCAAAAAACTGCACATTTTTTCCAACTACGCTGCATTACCATGGAAACCGTGTTTTAACAGCTGTTTTGCATGCCAGGCAATGCCGGCCTTTCATGCTGCATAATGCATACGGGTTTATGTATTTTTATTCTCTCCCAGTGATCCGGCTTATGAAATGACGGAGCCGTACATAATTAAGGAAAACGACGTCTCCTCCGCGAGGAAAGCCATGGGAGTCGTTATTTTCCGCGCCGCTCTTACGACGAGCGACTGGGAGGACCCCAAAATGGCTGGAGGGCCCAACCAAACTCACTGCGGGTGTAGAGACTCTTCCAGCGTGTCACCTCGTGCTGCGGCTACACTGAGAACTCACTTCAAAGAGAAAATCTTTAGAAAAAGAAAGCGAAAGACCCGGCCTATAAATGATTAATGCGAAATACTTTATTCACTGACAGTTTAATAAGAAATTCACCCCGGGGGACGGAACACATCGACTCGCATTATAATACGTTGGAGGCCAGAGAGGAACTCGGGATCGCGCTCGACCGAGGTCAGCGCGGTCATCTGCTTACTGTCACTCACAACCTCACGTCCACGCGACCGACCGTGAACCCGGACGCGTTAAAGAGAACACTGAAGGCCCCCCCCACCCCCCCACCCCCCCCCCCCACCCACCCCCATCCCCCTAAAACACCTGACACACTCAAACTTAGCCGAAAGTGGTCAGCCAAGCAAATGCAAGGAGGGTAGGAACCACACAGCACAGTAGGAGGGTGAACACAGCGACTTCCTGTGTCTCTAGGACCAACCAATCTGTGCCTTTCATAGGATCCCATGACACCTGTAGGAAGTCATTTGGTAGCCACAATCACATGGACACCACAGATTATTAATATTATTATTATTAGTAGTAGTAGTATTACTATTAGTATTATTACTACTACTATGCATGTTCTAGCTAGCTTTATTGCAAGTTTTTTGTTTTGTGTTAACTCTCGGATGACTTGCACTTCCCAGTGTCATCTCAACTTCACACTACAGCCAACCATATAGGCCTTGCTGCAGTTCTGAGTGCACATTAGCATTCAAAGCTAAAAGTGCATAAACAATCACATCAAAAATGTGTAAGGGCAGATAACAGTGTTACAGGGAAAATGACTTTAGGCTGGATAAAGCCGCCTGCTGGGGTACGATAGAGTTCAGATTTTCTTTTCACCCGTTAACTCACTATACTGGGGTGGAATTTTTCTAGATTTTTCTTTGAGAGCGATTCAGCCAGTGAGTTTATATCAATGAGTGGCTTTATCACCCTCTGCCACCTGCATCAACAAGGCTATACAATTATTGATCAGAAAAGAAAAGTGACGCGCATTTTTCCATACAAACTACCTAAAGTTAATAGCTATACATTGATACTCGCCTAGATGTTAATTTTGCAGTGCAGCCAACTGTTAATCTGTTGTGTGTTATGCAAATACATGGACTGGTCTCCCCAAGCAGAAAAAAAGTGAAGAGCCTGTTTATACTGCACCATTTAGCAACAGAATGCTTGATAATCTCACTGGGTATAAGACTTGAGTAGAGGGTAGCAGAGAGTATATGGTCTTTGAACTACCTAGAAAATGCATCTGAGTACAGTTGGTGCTCATTTTGAATTTCTTTATTTATTTTTTGCTCGGTTACTAATTAGACTGCAACCAATTAGCTAGCCGCCACCACCAACTGGCAACAAAAGAATAGCATATGCCGTGCACCTCGTGGACTTTGGCTTCTCGGGGAGTCACACGACGCCTTCTGTGGTGTCCATTTATTCCCCTCCCCAGAGAATTTGTTTCTCCACAGTGCCTCTCCCCGCCAGTCGGTGAGTGGGACTGAGCCGAGAGACTGAATCGGTAAACAGAACGAGGAGGAGGAGGAGGAATCTCTGCAATCAACAACTGCCATTTTGCCACAATAAACCAGAAGAGCATTCTGGGAAGAAAGAAAAAAACAAGTGCTCTGCCATTGCTTTTTCTATTTCTTTTTTTTTTTTGGTTGTTTGTGTTGTTGTTGGTTTTTTTTTTAAATTTGACGCATTTGAACAAAATCTCATCTGACACATGATATTTTTATACAGCTGTTGCACCAACTGCCCTGTAGCAAAGCTAGTTACAGCTGAGGCAGCTGGACACATACAGAATACTAACCATTAAACTTTTTGGTCAAGGTTGTCAAACATACATACCAGTTAGGTATAGTAGTGACACTTCTCTTGGTAAATTATGATGAATGGGAACTGGACTGCATTCACAGTATATGCCACCATTTGAAGCAACTACAGCTGCAAGCGTTTTACAATTAATGCCTCTCATTCACTCATTTACACACTCACACACACAACCGTGAAAGACTCCAGCTGAATTTGACCTGCACAGGGCTTCAGCACAGGGAAGCTCTGTGCACGTTCTCATATTTACTACACTTATGGGGACAGCGGCTGTTTTGACATCTCCTCACCCCTCGATCCATAGCATCTGCACCGTCTCTCCCCTCAGGGTTCGACACCACATATCCCCAGGATCTGACGACAGACGGCGCTGGATTGATGCGATGTTGACTTCATCTCTAGGCCCCATGAGGCCGTTTGTCATAAAGGCTAATTGCAGATGTCCATTAGAGGGGGGATCGGAAAGGCAAGGGAAGCAGCTCTGGCTCGTCAAAACTAGACAAATATATTTATATTTATAATGGATAACGTAATTTATGATGCGCCCGTACGACACCAGCTCTCTACAAGTGGCACTTGTAGGCTGGCACTCAACCAATCAAATCTTACTTTCTGAAATGTTGTGGGGGAAAACAAAAGAAGCCAGGCAGGACCGGCCATGCAACTGACACCAGGAAAGCAATGGCTCATTTAGTCAACGTTCCGTCTTCCGTAGCATGAGTAGAATATTAGTAGGTGGGTGTGCTGACACGTTAGCACCTACAGAACCTTTAAAACGCAGGCATGCGGTGAGATTACACCACATGTCTCTAGCTGTCTGCTAGTGCGTACAACAGTCAACTGTGAAAAACACTACACATCTATACGTCAGCACTATGACAAATTATGGTGCTGTACACCAGCACTGTGATTGTATATAGAGTTCCGTACACCAGAACTGCGACTGAATATAGAGTTTTGTGCACAGGCACTGTGACTTCATATATCTACCAGACTGTGACTGATAAGTTCTGTACACCAGCATACTGCTGATCTAGATGTACTCAAGAGTTCTGTCACAGCACTGTGACTGTATATAGAGTTCCATTCACCAGCACTGTGACTGTATATAGAGTTCCGTTCACCAGCACTGTGACTGTATATAGAGTTCTGTTCACCAGCACTGTGACTGTATATAGAGTTCTGTTCACCAGCACTGTGACTGCATATAGAGTTCCGTACACCAGCACTGTGACTGTATATAGAGTTCCATTCACCAGCACTGTGACAAATCCAAAGATATTGTTCTGCTGTCAGTTCTGCACTTCTGTCAGTGGACACTATTATAAAGTAACGATCTACGCCCGGAAACTTATAACCCGGCACATTCCCCTCAGCTGGGGAATGATCTCAAACAGAAATCCCAAAATGAAATACGGTCTGAAATGACAATTTTCTTCACCACCCCCTCTCTGCCCCCCCCCCCCCCCCCCTTCCCATCCCTCGAACCCAGAGCCGTCTGTCAGCTGTCTGTTCCAGTGTGCTGATGGATCCTGCAGGGAACAGGTGAATGCACCGTGGCATGCTGGGAGTCATGGCACTTTATCGCGTGCATCTCATTTCCCTACATTAGCATGCATTAGCATGCATTGGCAAGAAGCTGCAGTCACCATTAGAGCGTTCAGGAACAGCGGTGGCTGAGCGTGTGAAGTCTCGGGCACGCTGGGGAGGTGTGCTCAGTCAAGGGGTACAGAGGGGGTACACCAGGCTGCCCACATTTGGGACTCGGGAGGGGGGAGATGAGGGGGTAGTTACTTGGTTGAGTGAAATGGAGGGGTAAGGGCGGGGGGGGGGGGGGGGTTTGGCAGGGCAGGAAGTGCGCCAAAGAAAGCATAGCGGCGCTCTTAAACGTCTGAGTGCACACGCTCAGATGAAGCGCCTCTGACACATCGCAACGCCAACAATCTCCTGACAAATCCTGACAGATTAAGTGCTTTTCATCTCCTCGGTGCTCCCAATGAGAACTACACTTATTAGCACATTTTCTGACGCCCCCCCCCCCACCCCCCACCTCACCCCAACCCTCCCCAAACCACTTAATTCTTCAGAGGTGATTGAGAGAGATAAATGCGAAAGGTCAAACGTTTGCCTCCGTGATAGAATAATTTGTCATGGAATGCTTCCCTGAAACATATATCAGAATCAGAATCATTGCCCCTCTCTCCGCTGAGCCGCTGCGCCGCTTAGCCCCAGCACTAACCGGGCCGTCCGTAAGACGTCAGGCAAACCGAGCCAAGGATGCGGAGAAAAACAAGGTGGCGTCAGCCAGTGATCCCTGTCATTTGGAGGAACATCCCTCAGTGTGACTAAGCACCGGCCCTAGGTCCAGAATACAGCATGAGTTAGCCTACAGATTGGGAAGACAACTGCAGTTTTTATCACGCTGGCAGAGAGCGAAAAGGGTACAGCCCAACTGGGTACTGTCCTCAGTACCAGGACTAACTCAGCACACGTGTGGGAGCAAAGTCCCCAGAGGGTCAGCTGTTTATGACAAGCTCCACACACACACACACACACACACACACACACAAACGCACATACACACACGCACACACACACAGACACATGCACAAATTCAAACTTCAAAAACATTTCATTCAGCTCGTATTGTAAGATGCGCACGTTGACCACCCTTGACACACACTCGTCCTCTGATTTATGCTCAATGGCAAATTTCTTCAAATTCACCTTCCTTATTGGGGAAAGCGCACAAACGATCACCTTTATTTCAGCGGCCCGACTTTCACCTCTGCTGCGGCTGCGAAGGTTAACAGAGACGCCGGGAACACATTTAAGAGACAGCCGAGCCCCCCTGAAAAAGGGGACCGTCACCACAACAAAGAAAAACAGACAGAGGAGAGAAATAAAATTAAAGGCTGAACAGGACTTCAGGGATAAGCGGAAACAGCCAGCGACAATAGGACAAGGGAATAGTCGGTTCTGACACTGGCCTGAAAACGATGTAAAAAAAAAGAAAAAAAATGAAACGCGTCCTCAGGAATGTCTGTTCCGTTTGGGGGGGAAAAAGCTTTCAGATTTTGCGCGCTAGTGCCAATACTTCAATTTTAATGAGCTGCCTCGCTACAGTAATAGCTACCGCGGCTATAAAGGGTAGCCGGCTGTACTTGTTACTGCTGGGGCACGCGGATGAAAGAACGAATTAGCTGGCAGCGCGAGTCATTTCCCTGCTACGTTATTTGCGGTAATGTTCGCCGGATGCCATTGTCAAGGAAAAGCGTTACTAAACCACATCAATCTCCCCGCCCAGCATTTCCATTTCACAGTATTCCTCGCTGCGCGTCCGAGCTCAAGGGACGGCCGGCTCTTATTGCGAGGTTGTGTTCTTGAAGTCTGGAGTGCTAAATGGAAACGGTCACGCGCCAAAAAGGGACAGGGTTCAACTCAAAGTGAAACATGAAACCAGCCCACAATATGCAGATCTTCCGTAATTAAAAATAGATGAAAACAGTACACATACAGTATTTTTTTTGTTTTAGTGAATATGGTGAGTTTCTTCATTTAAAAGTTCCACAAGCTGGTTCTCAGGTATGTACACTGCGCACACACACACTCACACACACACAGACGCGCAGATACACACACAGACGCGTGCGCACACACACACACACGCAAACATACACACCACTCTCAAACTGCACAAACACAACTCCCATCCTCCAGTCCGTGCGGTCAAGCGGCGCGACTCCCCCCAGGCGTGTCCACCCGTCTCCCCACAGCCCCGGTCCCGTGCTCTCCCCTCCCAGGGCTGGAGCTCTGCGCTAACGCCCCGACTGCGACAGATTCAATTAGCGCAGCCCTCTGCCAGGGCACGGCTGACGGACGGGCGGGGGACGAGGGGACGGGGCTCGCGGGCAGAGAAGAGCGGGACGCTCTGACCGAAATGCGCCGCAGATCAGCACATCTTAACGCAATTACACTCGATTACGCCCCCCTAAAAAAACGGGTTATTTTCTCACAGCGCGGGTGCCACGGAGCCATTAAGAGCCGCGTCCAAATGGCTCCAAAACGGACATTAAGCAGGAAGATTGGGGGAGAGAAGAGCCCGGTTATTAAGTTACCGGACCTTTTCTCTCGCGTAGCCTCGAGTGCCGCCGCCGCCGCTGCGCCCACTCCGCTCGCGAAACGAGCGAACGCTGACGGACGATCGTTCCCCGCGCCGGAATCCGCAGGGATTGCCGGGCTGCTAACATTCTAAAAATAAGGGCTATCCGTCACAGCGGCCGCGGCACGCGTGAGCACAAACAACGCGCGGTTCCGGTAATAAATGTACGACCGGTGGCCGTCAGGTGGCTCGTCCTGCTAAAGCAATGTTTCTCGGTGCAGTGGCCCCGATATGCCGCTAACTGCAGTTCTGACTGCGGCCAGGGAATGGGCTTTAGTGTTGCCCAGGGAGGAAGAGTAGCAGTAGGCAGGGCCATCCCTACCCCTGCATCTTGGTTGATTTCTGGCCTCTGGTAGGGCCGAACTGGCCCTGTCTAAAGTTCAGGGCACGGTAGTAGCGCATTTCAGTTAAAACAAAAAAGCAGGGAAATAACAAATGTATATAACTACATATATGTCTACACACAGTAAATACTGCTCACAGTGGCAAAGCAGAACACTTGGGCCATGGCAGCACTGTGAAGTGTCTGTCTGCCAATTTCACACACAGATTCACTGGAAGCCGCTGCTTACCAATCGATACGCTGCCCCAGGCACCGGACGCCATTTTGTTTCACACACTGCCGCATCTGACACTCAATATGATGGGGGTATCATCTGTTTTCGTGACTTCCGATACGTTTTGATGCGTCAGTCAGCGCGGGGCGTTTTCGGGGCGAGACGTCAGGATGCGAACGGGGGGGGCGAACGAGGAGGGAGCCCCCCGCGAATGTGAGAGACGCAGTTAACCGCGGAACCGCAGGCACAATACGGCCTGCTAACGGGCTACAGCCGAGCAGCAGGTAGAGAGGCGGGCGTGACGGTCGGAGGCGTCCTGGCTTCATTAGTCACCCGGTAGTTGTCCAGTCTCGGCCCGGCCGCCCAGCAGCCCGATCAAAGCTGGAGAGGGGCGAGAGCAATTGCCCGTAGGGTCCAGGGGCACGCCGGCTCATTTTGTACTCGTAACCCAAAAATGGCTCCGCGGCTGTGTCTGCGCGTGTGGCTGCCGGGCCCCAGAGCCACCACCACCAGCACCACACAGAGACCTGCTGCTGCACAGCTATGTGGACAGATGCAGGCTAATTAACATCACGGTGCCCTGGGGGGGAGGGGGGGAGAACGCGCGGTGGAACAGGTGTTGACGTGATGTCACCTCCAGGGCGGCGCACGAGAGCCGGGGACAGCAAGGACGCAGCTCAGAGGCAGGTGCTGGCCGGGCAACAAGACGGACTGCAACTGCTGGAGCAAAAGACAGCAGAGAAGCCTACTCCAGAACACCTTTCCCACTGCCTAGCAGTCCAGGCCAATCCAGGTCATCGCAAGTAGCACGTTAGCATTCTGAGAATTTCTCAGCATTGGTGGCCTACGATCAGCGCGCAAGCTCGTTGCTAGCGATAGGCGGAACGGCTCGAACCAGTACGCACTGCAAGTGGCATATGCGCCCCTGCGTTGTCACCAGACTTTACAAAAGAGCATCCATTCAGAGAGGAACTCGCAGACGAGAAGGCGCAGAACGTTTTAGGAACAACAGAAACACGGAGAGGCTGGCAGCCAGAGCTAACGCTGAGTTTTCGCGACATTGCACCAGCGCCGAAAAAACTTTGCCACGACGTTTCAGTCTGTGTTTCGACGACGGAGCACATTTCTCAGCAGACTCTGCGAGAGATCAAACCTGGCACGTCGCGGAGAGAGACATCCAGAATAATCAAGAGAGAAACCCTGGAGAGAGAGACAGACATCTACTGTATGCCGAAACCCATTAATAACCCACATTGTATTATCCGCACAACCAATACACAACAAACAATTCTAAAAACGGCATACGCTGAACTGACATGCCCCTATGCATTGCACATCCTTAAAAAAAACACTACCGTACAATACCATACTGTACGTTTAACTGCACTGTATCCTTCGTTAAATGGCGCTTTGCTTATATCTATTTTATACTGCGTACTTTAATAGGATACCGGAGCCAAACCTCTGGCTCTAGAAGAAGGGAGGAGAAGGCATAAATCTGAGCTTGATTCCAGCGGGGTTAAACCTTCGGTGGAGAACGGAGTCTGATATGCCTGGAATATGCACTTGTCGCAGACGTGCCTCAGCCGAACACTTCAGCTTTAATAGCCAATCAAACTGGCAGCAGCCAGAGCCGCGCCGCGGCGACTGCTTAACTCAGGTGCGTAGCCCCGAGCCGCGATGGCTCCGGAAATAACTCCGATGCGCAGCGAGCGGAGAACGTCTGCTCGGAGAGAGAGCAGATCTCCCTGACCGGGTCTGAATCGCGGGAGCAGCCGTGGAGACGCCCCCGCTCCCACCGCCCGTCACGCCAGGACTCGCTCTTCGGTCACCGCGGCAATTTGCGTCGCTTCACGACGGTAAGGCGCAATGCAGCTGGCTCCCTTACAGTCTCACGGAAAAGGGGGACACTGCAATGCCCCTGGATTCATTAGTGAGCGTTCCCATGGGCAAGAAGGCCTTCTCTAATTCCTCTACGTTGACAAAATCCCATATTTTCAACCTCCCCATCCACACCCCTCAGACACACCTCCCCCATCCAATGAAGACAAATGAGATTCTGTGGATAACTGCATATGACAGCATGCAATGGCCCTTTTTTATATAGGAAAGCTCCAGATTCCAGCAGATTCTCAGCCTCTGTCCTGGTCATCAGTGAATAGCTTTTCTGGAAGCCTGATTGGTCACTGCTGGTAACAAGGCCCTGGTCGCCCGGTACGCTCCATATGATTTGTGGTTGTGAGGCACTGTATGTCAGACAGCCTCCGCCATGTAAAATCTGCATATGGTCAAATTGCTGTGGGACTTTCAGCGGACATCAGCTCTGCTTTCATTATTAAGAAGAGGTAGGGGGGCCGTTCTTGAAGTGCTGGATTCATGGGGCTTAAACTATATATAATTTCCCCACCTGGGGAAAAGAGCGATGACTCTTGCGATGCGGTGGTGCGCTCGTATGCATGTCTTAAATAGTCATTTGGAGAGAAGAAAAAAACAACGCATTTCCGTCTTTGTGCGCACGTCCCCCCGATGCTCTTCCATTATGACAACCGTACTACAGCGGCGCGTTCATTTTTAAACCGTTAATTCTCTTGGAGCCTGATTATCAGGTGCGATCTACAGTTTTACGCATCCTGCCACTGCAGCGTTCTATTCTGGATTTGAACCCGCGACTCTGCGTCATGCGGCCTCCGCTGCAGCCACCGAACCAGATGCTGTCGCTGCTAAATCTACACAAAATAAATCTCGACTAAACCCAGTCAAATTTACTCTCTGAAAACCATATATACTCCAGCCCTCGGTACAATCGCTGAAAGCACTGCAGGGAGCAATGTGTGAGAGCGATCACAACCCGGCCTGTCCTCAGTCACAACACAACAGTCCGATCTCAGTGATGATGCAGTTAAAAGCTCAGCCACATCCATTGAATCTGCCACAATGGAGTTTGCTCTCTGTCACATTAGTTTAATCTCAGTCACAGGAGATCCCTGTCACAACACGCTCTATTTCTTGTCACAAATCAGTTCTGAATATTCTAAATCACAACAGCGTAACCTGAACCTCCGTTGTCGGGTTACAGCATTAATGGCCGCGTTGGAGACGGAGCAACCGGCCACAAATATCCCCTCCAAAAAGGTCACGGTGAGTAAAGTGATAAAATAAAAAATAAAACTGTAACTCCATTTACAGGTAGGTGATGCCTCAGTGATATTTGAGCTAATGGATGATGCTCTCACGGTGTTTCCCCAGCCGGGCTATGACAGCATAGCAACACCGACGCCGCGAAAAAAAAAAAAAGAAACGCGGAACGTGAACTAGGGCAACGTGTCTCCCGTGGACCGCCGAGAGCAAAGGCGCCATCAAGCACGGCTTACCGGCGAAAGTAAACACCGCCAGCCGCCAAAACCCAAACGTCGGCCGCCTTCCCGAGACCAGGAAGCGGTTTCTCTCCCGTGTTTACAGGAGCTTCGGGCCCTCCTCGCGTAAGATCCGCGGCCCTGTCTGGAACTCCCCGGCTTTGTGCCGTATTCCGTCTTTTTCGGCGAGAGGCAGGGGGGGGAGACCCGCCCCCTCTCTCCCGACTCGTCAGCGCCCCTCTCCCCAGGAGCCGGAGAGGCTCGCGTTCCACAGACGAGGACAGCACAGGAGCACACACACACACACACACACACACCCTCTCGAGCCCCAACGCCACAGTCACTGTCCCCGGTCACATTACAGGCCTTCCTGTTGCATGGAGTTGGTGTTGCTGTTTCCCTTGTTGTTGAATATTAATACATGCATCAGCCGTCATTAGTTAAAAGGTTATTTCACATGTAAACTCCCTTTGCTAATGTGGTTCTGTTACACGCTACATTTTCCTGAGGTTATTTTTTGTTATCTTTCCCTCATGCAGTTCCAAACATACGACAGAACATACAGTATATGGAGAGACTAATGAAATCCACGCATGTAAGTCACATCTTTGAAGAAATACAGCCAAATAGATGGGCAGTTAGCATCTACTGTGTGACTGACTTTTGTTTTCAGGCCCAAATTTATGGTGGTGGGCGGGGAGGGGCGGGGTGACATACCACTAATCAAAGAAGTAGGACTATCGACGCGCTCGCTCGCCACGACAAAATAAAGAGCCAGACTAATTCGGCTGGAACAATGCACCCCTCCCCAGGATCTATTATTAGCGGCGAGGCAGAGTGTCCATTGATCCCAGCTCCTGCACTTACTCTGGATTAGCCTCGTTTTACAGGGACGGGGCGGGTGGGGGGAGTGGAGGGGCGGGAGTCCAGGCACACCGAAAGGACACCGGAGTCATCGCGTCCCCGAGGAACAGCACAGAAGTGAGTCATGCTACACTGCTACAGGGGGAACAGGGCCTCAAAATATCCCCGCAGAAAACTGGCAGCACAGGTTCGATACGTAAACAAGATACCGACGCCATAACCAATAACGCCATCGACTAACAGAACCGGTTGAGCATTACGATCTGGGATATGAACCAGTACAGGACCAGTACACTCCAAATCCCAGGCAAGCCTTGGTCTGGAATATAGGCCACCATTTTGTCATTCTGTTTGTATGCCAGGGCTGTCATTTCTTCCCGCCTATAGACAAACTTGCTAAATAATTACCCCTAGAATTTTCTGTAGATCTTTACCGCACGCTGGCTGATAATTGGTGCTAATTATCGGGTAAACAGAATGTGACTGTCTTAAACCGCACCAACAGCTTCGCGTGCGCAGAAACGGCAAACGTGTCAAGAGTTCACCGGATAGATCTGACACATATACAAGCAGGGAGAGGAGACTTAATGGAGCTGCGCTGTATCTTTACCTCTCTCTCTCTCTCTCTCTCTCTTTCCTTCTCCCTTCCTGCCTCTCCCGTCCTCTCCCCCCCTTCTCGCATCTCTCTCTCTCTCTCTCTCTGACTGGGCAATGGCTCATGCTGAGTCTGTGCCCCCCCCCCCCACACACACACACAAGCTGTTCCCTCCACACTCCCTCCATTACTTATTGATCAGCAGTGGGGGTTTGTCTGAATGCAGGCAGCAGCCACAGAGAGAAGGCTCTCATGATGGATATTTAAGACCGGCCTTCGCCTTGCTCTGTGAGACATCCCTCACCCGCTCGCCATTTACGTCTCCCGCCTGAAGTGGCGGCCTCGACCGCGTCCGCCAATCGGAGGGCCTCCCCCCCGCGTTCCCCCCCCCCCCACGCTCGCCGGCGGCGGCGGCGGCGTCTCTCCGGCGCCCCGGGAGACCGGGCCGCGCCGAAACGCGGCGTGCCAAACCAAACAGACAGGGAAGCGTGAGCGCGCGGCGGGACCCCCCCGAGCCGGCCGGCTGCCGGCCGCCTCCGGTGACGTAGGAGGTGTTTCTCAGCCGGTCGGCGGGCGCGAGGAGCTTCCCCTGTGCGAGGTGGGGGGGGCGGGGGGGTGGTGGGGAGCGGAGGGGAGGAGTAGGCGTTCAGGAGAGCGCCGTTTTTGGCGCTCCGTTAAAAAAAAAACTCGAGGCCCTCCCGGCCCAAGCAGGCCTTCAAAAGGCGCTCTCTGACGGTAACGCCGTCGAGCGGCGTGAAAACGCTCGCGGCGCGGTAGCGCAAGAGCTTCCGCGGTTTCCTTCGCCTCGCATCAGCACTTACCCACCCCGAAATAAAAGAGAAACTCCGCGCCGAGAGCCTCGGTTCCTATATTCACCTGGAATTCACAAAAGTGAACATGGCATTCCGTATCACAGCTGAAGGAGAAAAAACCCATTCTGAGAACGAGAACGCCGGTTTGCCACAGCGTTCGCCTTGATCCGGCGGACTGACGCTTGTCAGGAGAGAGAGAGAGGGAAAGGCACTTCTCTGGGCGTGCTCAGCAGACCCGTCAGAAGGAGCTGGGCAGGTCCGCGCACTCAGAAGCGCATGCTGGTAGATTAAAGTCAGCCTCGTCAGACCTACGCTGCCCAGTGCACCCCCGTGAGCGCAGGAAACCATCGCATCTCCACTCACATCAAAACCACCGCACTTCAGTCCCCGTGGAGCACTCACACCACCGCCTCCCCAACACAGGGACACGGAGATTTACATTCTTTACACGGACGGCCCTCCCTCCTTTTATGTATTTCATTCAGGTTCATGCAGACAGGAGGAAAAGCAGAGAGGGTACAGATAGAGGACACATCACAGGGCACAGAGCCATGGAGTGGACTCAAACTCCCAGCTAAACGAGGGGGGGGGGGGGGGATTTACATATGGCTACTGGGTCAGCCAACCTATGGACTGTGGCACATGCCACGCCCACAAATTTGGTGTAGGTAGAGAGTAAGACTAAGATCAAAATTCGCCAACATTACTACTCCAAAAATAAGTGAATACATTTTTCATATTCTTTTTTTTTTTCATTATTACTCTTATATGCAGCCATTATGTGGAAAAGAGGGGAAATTTGTCCGGGATAAGTGAACTCTATTCCACATCAGTAGCACGACATGAGTCATCAGAAGAACAAACTCTTGGAAGTCTTACAAAAAGGACATGCCCCCCCCCCCCCTTCCCCTCACAAATTACCCGGGGGCATTGAAAGCATATTAGTGTGACTCTCTGGGGAAAGGACAGTGTTTTACTTCTGTAGACGGCGACTGTTCCCTCAGATCTCAGATCATATCGGGGACATGTTTTCCGGCTTTGTTTTGGCAAATTGTGAGGGGGGGTGGGTGGGGTGGATGGGGGGGTCCAAAGGTTAAGGCTTCCAGTTGAAGTGGAATAAATTATGAATCGGCGATCTTTAAACATCTTGCGCTCATCGCATCTCTCCTCCTCGACTCAATGCGGTGCTTTTTAAGGGCCTGTGGACCTCCCACTGGGGTCTGGCTGACAGCAGAACAGCCACTGTTGCACCAGCACAAACACATAAATCACTGTACTCCACTTACTTCACAGGATCTGGAACAGCACGGGGAAGAGACAGAGAGAGTGAGTCAATGAGGAGAGAGAGAGGGAGGCAGACAAAGCACCATTGAATAATGAGGGAGAAAAAAATGTGTGCGTGCTTGCACGTGTGTGTATGTGTGTGTGTGCGTGTGTGTACGTGTGTGTCTGTGTGTGTGCGTGTGGGTGTGTGTGTGTGCGCACGTGTGCGCGTGTGTGTACCTGTGCGTGTGTGTATGTGAACCTGTGTGTGCACATGTGTGTGTGCGTGTGTGTGTGTTGCATAGATCGCTGTTTAGCCAGTCTAAGTGCCTGTGCGTTCTGCTTTAACACACAGTGCACTTTGTTTATTGCTATACCGATAGCGCCCCATTTGATTTGAATTGCAATGAATCGAGCCGCGAGCAGCCGCATTTGTTTCAGCCCCCAGGTAAACACGGCCCTGCCTTTCTCAACGCACAGCCACGGAGACCGGGGGCATCTGCATTTACACAGCTTTACGACAGCACACACGCTCCCAGCCCCCCCCCCCCACCCCCACCCCCCAGCTAACACATACAGACATTGTTCCTACACAACTACCTTAAAGAGCCTGCCGCCATCCATTTTATGTCCCGGCCATAAAGCAAACCTCCTCCTCGCGCAGAGATCGCTTCTCCGCGGCGCTCGGGCTAACCGGCGCCGCGTTTCGACCGCGCCGCGGCAGCCCCTGTACCGTACCGAACGTGTTACAGCCGGTTTTTTTACCGTAACTTAGTCTTTACCGCCGCCCCGTTCCCGTCAGGCCTTCGCTATCTGACAACACTAGAGCCGGAAAAAGCTCCCCGGCTGCACATTTAAGCCCGTCACCTCAATGACAAAGAGACAGGAGCAGCCAAAGGAGGAGAAACGCTAAGAGGGAAACAGATAGGGAGGGAGAGAGAGAGAGTGAGAAAGAGAGAGTGGGAGAGAGAGAGAGAGAGAGAGAGAGTGTGGAAGAGAGAGAAAGAGAGAGGGAGAGAGACAGAGCTGGGAGACACAGTGGCAGGCGGAGAGAAGAGAGACAGAAGCTGTGAAGAGTGAGCCTGTTTGAGAGCCATCTGTTGTCTATGACTAAGTCTGCCCTTAATTTGAAATCAGGGATATCTGCACTTATGTTCTCCCACTCGAAAAGCACTCTTCCGGGAGATGAATTTTAATATCGGCATAAATAAACGGCGGGGCCTGGCTTCAACCGCAACCGTGGTCAAAAAAGTCAAAAAAAAAGAAAAAAAGAAGAACGATAGTTTTAACTCCTGCGAGAGTTCTCCGGAGATGGAACCTCACACACGCACACGGTCAGGAGCGGCGGAGTTGAAGATGCGCTTTCTGAAGTTTTTGCACAGACTCACACTAATTACGGCAAACAGCTGCAGTCACCGCTAATTACATGGCTACACACCTGTTCCAGTTCTTTACCAACACAGTTGTATTGTTTACAGTGATTTAGTGTGCCCCCACATGGAAACAGCTTCCTCTCCATTGGGGTTTTTTTTTCTGTTTTTTTTTTTACTGTGCAGACTCTGCAGAGTCGTCGCGCGGTTGCACCTTAACCGCCAAGTCCGAGAAGCGTCGTCGCGAGCGGAGCCGAGCCGAGGAGCGGGAAAACGACCGGAGCCATCGTCCAAGCCGAGGCAGCGGCCAGAACTGCGGCCACGACGCAGACGGAGACGCGAAGAGCGTGAAAATCGAGTCGAAAAGGAGAGATCCGTCCCCGCATCCTGTGTGTGTGTGTGTGTGCGTGTGTGCGCGTGTGTGTGTCATAAGCGCATGACAGAAATGAGAGCGGTGCTCATTGGAGGACCAGAAGCCCAGAGGCCCCTGGGGCAATGAGGAAGGTCTGGGGGTATGCACGCATGACAAAACCACAGAATGAGAGAGGAGGGAACCAACTAACCCTTTTATCTATGAACAATCAGAGACGCAATCTGGACTTGCCTCAAGACACATGCACACACACACACACACACACACACACATACACACGCTCTGCTCATCACAGGAGCAGTTCAATGACCTTGGTCGGGCAAAAGTACAGACATTCTCTGTCTGCTGGGGGGTGGGGGGGGTGGTAGCAGTTTTAATTGCCATGGTCAACTGGATCCCCCTGTGGGCTCATTTCAATTAAACAGAGAATGTCTCTATGAGCCCAGAGCAGCTTCCCACAGATGCGCCCCGTGATGTAGCCTCTCTGCGCTACCCGGCGCGCGGAACGGGGACAGGCGTGAAGCTGCACTCAGAACACACATGGGGGGGCGACATAGCTCAGGAGGTAAGAGCGGTTGTCTGGCAGTCGGAGGGTTGCCGGTTCGAACCCCCGCCCTGGGCAGGTCGAAGCGTCCCTGAGCAAGACGCCCAACCCCTAACTGCTCTGGTGAATGAGAGGCATCAATTGTAATGGTAAATGGACTGCATTTATATAGCGCTTTATCCAAAGCGCTTACAATGATGCTCTCATTAGCCAGAGCGTAGGGTTAGGTGTCTTGCTCAAGGACACTTCGACATGCCCAGGGCGGTTTGAACCGCACCCGCTGCCAGACAATCGTCTACCTCCTGAGCTGCCGCCCTTGCTATGTAAAGCGCTTCGGATAAAGGCGCTATATAAATGCAGTCCATTTACCAGTTACCATTACAGAGCACGACTGGATAACGCGCGCTAACGTTTAACGTTAGCATCGGGCTTCAGCGACGCCGCAGGCCCGTGGAGCCAGAAACCGCTACGGCGTGCGAACGCTGCCCGTTCCCCCGACGACGCTCTCGCCCCGCAGCCGGCCTGAGGACTTCAAAAGGATCCCGTGATCCAATAAGAAAAGATCTGTTTTTAGTCAAAGTGCCCCCGCGGATCGAGGCTCCCTGACCGGGAAAAAAAGCGCATCTGAGACTTTACATTGCGATTCGAGGCATAGAAGCACAACACCCATCGATAAAACGCATTATCAAATCAAACCCGGATCAATGGGCAAATTAAATCAGTCTGAAACGGGCACGGCCGCGCGGCTAGGAAGGAAACGATAATGAGCAGAAAGGGAGGGGATCAAATTGAACGGAGTTACCTTGACCGTGTTAGAGGATATGAGCTGTTTTATACTAATCTCTTTTATGTATCGATCTGGCAATCTGCGCCATACTCTTCCCATCTGTCTACCTATCGCCTATATAAAAAAATTTAAAAAACGGGCGAAGGATGGGGCAACTTCACCGCCGGATTAAGCCGGGAGGTTTTTTTTCCAGAGGTCTTTTCTACGGCACTTTTTTTTTTGGGAGTTTTATTACGAGTCGCCGCGGACTTGGCAGCCAAGCGCGGTCTGGCGTGTTTTACCGAGCGGAGGACAAAGTAATACAGTTTGACACAGATGATGAAGCTGCCGCCCGCGTTCCTCTCATCCGCGCGCCCGTCCCTCGTCCCCCGTCGCCCGCTGACACGTAAACAATGAGAAATCCATAGACCGCGGTCCCGCCGCGGCGTCAGACCCGCCCCCATCAGGGTACCTCATCAATCATAACATATTTGACCCCCCTGTGTTTGAGCCTGACCCCCCCAGCCGTCCCAGCTGAGCCTCGGCGTCTAAGGGGCTCGTTTTCGCGGGCGGGTTATCCAAGCTTTAGAGTGGGGGGGGACAGTCAGGTGGGAGTCGGTCGGCATTACAGGCCTGCGTAACACCACTTAGACGTCCCACTCTGAGTAATTGCCTTTGTTTTTGAGACTGGGCTGGACTCCCGCATTAATCCTCTTCCTCGTCTATCTTTTGTCTGAGGTGGTGGGGGGGGGGGGGCTCTCCAGAGGTGTTCGGCCGCCAAAACCTTCAGACGAGAAGTCGCTAAGGCGTGCGGAGCTCCTCCGCTGCCACCAGGGACCCCCCCTCGCCATCCCGTCCCAGGCCCAGACACGGAGCTCCACCACCTGGGTGACAAACAGCCTCTCCACCTCCCGCGGCCGCCCATAACTCTCTCTGCGGTTATTCACACGCTGCGCGGGCTCTGCTCTGTGTGACAGCCCTCAGTCAAAAATACCGTTTCAGGGTAGAGGATAAAAACGCCACACACATCTCTGGGTTAAGATTACTGTTTACGGAAGGGGTGTTGTGTGTGTGTGTGTGTGTGTGTGTGTGAGTGTGTGTGCGTGTGTGTGTGTGTGTGTGTGAGAGAGAGAGAGACAAAGAGAATGAGGAATGTGTATGTGCGTGACTGAGGGAATGTGTGTGAGTGTGTGCATGCATGCGTGCGAGTGTGTGTGTGCGTGCGTGCTGTGTGCGTGTGTGCGTGTGAGTGTGTGTGTGTGTGTGTGTGTGTGTGTGTGTGCGTGCGTGCGTGCGTGTGTGCGTGCGTGCGTGTGTGCGTGTGAGTGTGTGTGTGTGTGTGTGTGTTGGGCGGGGGGGTGCACTTTCCTGGTAATGTCCTAAGCTGCACTTCAAAGTCCTACTGCAGTTTCAAAAGGCAGAATCTTCTTTTTAATGCTGGAGGATTTCCAGAGCGGGGAGATTTGGGGGTGATTAATCTTTGATGACTCAAAAAGGCCTCTCTCAGTGCGACTGCTGGGGGCTGTGCGGAGGCTTTTAGCGCCGAACCCTTCGCTCTGAAGCCGAAGCCGGAGGAGAAAAGGAAGGCCCGGCGGTGGGAGGGACGAGGGGCGGAGACCGTGGCGGTAAAGCCGCGGCGTTGTCACTACCGCCGCGGCGTTCCTCTCAGAAGCACGGCGGAGGCGCACCGCGGTCGAAAAGAGAGACTGCGTGTGAACTGAACGCGCCGTCTTTATTCAGAAAATCTTACGCCAGACAAGCCCTGGGGTTTTTCCCCAGTGTCCTTTGCTACCCCTCAAAAAATGTATGCACCTCACCGATTGGTCTCCACTTTTGGCTTGTCACCGATAAAAACAGATGCCTCTACGCCTGTGACAGTAAACATTTCAGCATTGGTACACAGCGTTGGTGATTTAAAAAAAAAACCCAAAAACCCCACTAGTGGATGGAGGGAGAAAGAAAGAAAAGAGAAAAAGAAAAAGGAAAACAGAACAGGGAGGTGGAAAGGACCCCCTGCACTCCTGCACATTAATCATTAAAACCCTAAAGAGGGTGGGGGGGGTAGACAGATAGGCTGCAGCTCGGGATTTAACACCACTTTACATGACCCCCTCTCTCCCCCTCTCTCTCTCTCGCTCTCTCTTTCTTTGTTTGGCACTCTCTCTTCCCTCTCTCGCCCTTTTCCCCGTCCAGTACTCTTTTTCTCGTAAATTGAAGGGTGAAGGATGATGGATCACTCACAAAAAGCCCCTGCTTTTTAAGTGGCCCCATTAAGAGACCGAGCTGCACTTGTGTGTTTTTCCATCATTGATTGGTTAATCGATACGTCATTGTACTAAGTTTGTGGACAATACATTAAGAATCGCAAACTGGCCTCTTTTAAAAAGGCAGCCGTTGCCGGAGATGAGGTTATTCCATTAACAGGGCTTACTTTTACCTCCGTAAAGTACCAATATCATTTTTAACAAGAGCTTACAACCTTCCCGTTTTTCCACTCCAAGTGCAACGGCATTCCGTTTAATGCGTGACTGAGTCACTGAGTCAGATTAACGGCTTAGTTTATGACATTTGCATTCGCCGTTACGAAATAAGTGACACAAATCTTCTCGTGGCGTTCCGGTAATGGTTCGTCTATGTTCTGTCAGAGAGCCGCGGCGTTTCCGCGTGACGAGGACCGTCTTTGCTGGGACGCACACTGACTCACGATGAAACAAACAAGGCGTGCGCATCACCGGAAGAGCGTACCGCACCTTTAACTACCTGCACGCACAGCGAAGCACGCGGGGCACTGACGCTAACGCAGAGCGGCAGTTTGAAAACATTCCCGTATAACGCAGCATCTGAACGCAGGCTGGGAGCGGGACTTCAGACGGGGGAAATGAATATTGATTTCATACGCGGTTAACAGACACCTCGCCTGTTAGGTTTACATCATTCGGCCGATTCCGATAGCGGGGTCGTTTATTCACCCGTACGTACGCTCACTCACTCATTCATTCATTCACTCAGTCATCTGACCTGCGGTGCATAAAAGTGAGGAAAACTGGGAGGCCAATTTCCCATGATGCCCTAGGCTGAGAACCAGTGATGGGAGGGAGAGAGGGAAAGGTGTACTGGAGAAAGAACATGGAATTAGCCATAAAATCAGACACACGCAATAACTCTGAAACAAGCATGCACACACACACACACACACACACACATTTATGTTTAATATCATTCAGAATTGGTTCTTCGGTTTCAGCAGATCAATGATTTCCAGTATCTCACAAACTGATTTTAAAGTAGCTCTCTCTCTCTCTCCCTCTCTCTCAGCCAGTCTTCAGCTGAGAGGCTCTCGTAATCAGTGCATATTGTCTTAATTTTGGAAACGCACAGGGCTTCTGCTTTGGTGCACTTTTCACTCTTTTCTGTGTTCCTGAGTACGTTCATACACACACACACACACACACACACACACAACAAAGAAGAAACTGAAGACTGTAAAACAAATAAGGACAACAGCACTGGTAAAGCAGGACTAATTAAGCCTATGCAGTCCTGTAAGAGGCCCGATCTGAATCATGCCCCTCAGTCCCTTTCTGTTTGAAGTGGATCTATTTCATCTCCTAAGGAGGTGGTCCTTCTTGCTCAGGCTGTGGCAGGTGGCTATGCCCCCCCCCCCCCCCCACCAACCCGCCCACACTCCCCAATCCACAAAACACTCAGACCATTTAAAAAGTTTGAGTTTCCCCTGCTGCAGCTGAATTTGTCCCAGGTAATTTGCAACTGCAGCTCCAAACAGTCTCCACCTCTGGCAGCTGAGAGTGGGAGGGAACTCGGTCGTATTTTGGCGGCGCGGAGCCTGCACTGCGTACTGCGTCAAGATTAATTTATCACCAGGCACCGGGGGTCCCACACTGTAGTTTGCATGATGAGGTAGTCTCTTTAGGACGTGATATAACTCTTTTTTTTTCTCCATTTTTGTGTGTGTGACCAGGGATGTGATGTCATTTTCGACTGCATTGTTTCATAACTATTTTTCTCTAATCCATAATTGTCTGCAGTGTGTTATAAGAGGCCAGTCCGATGTGCTCGAGGACCACCTGCTTGAGGGCTGATCAATGGATATGCATGCATTCACAAATAAGAAAAATCCCCATTATGCCAATATAGACACAGGGAGACATGGTAGATATTTTGAGTGTGTTTATTCCTCTATCTCAGTAGGTTTGGCTGTGTTATCCTTTGTCATTGACAAGGTTAGGATCACATAGTCTGCACCTAGTCTAATTTCTCCCGCTCTCTCACTCCCTCTCTCTCACTCACACACACACACACATCACACACACACACACACACACACACACACACACACACACACACACACACACACACACACACACACACACACACACACACACACACACACACACACACAAATATATACACACGCGCCCTTTCTCTCGATCCATGGACCATGGCTGTTTAATTAACCTCTGTGACCAAAATAGGGGAGTGATAATACAGGGGAGTGGAAAGGGGGTGACCCTGTCAATCCACTACGGGGTACCCCTAAATGTGAGAACCCACCAGCATCTGGTGTGCCGGAGGGAATGGAGGTGGTGATTGATGAACTTGTAAAGAGAGGAGTGTGTGTGTGTGTGTGTGTGTGTGCGCGCGCATGAGTGCATGCGTGTGGACATGGTCACTGAAGTGTGAGATTTACTGCAACCATTTCTTAATATGGGTAGAGCCACTCTCGGAGTGCTGTATTTCGCAGCAGCGCTGTATATTTCTGTGTGATGCGCTGTACTTTGGTGTGGTGTGCTGTATTTTTGTGTGTGCTGTATTTCTGTGTGGTGTATTATATTTATCTGTGGTGTGCTGTATTTATGTGTGGTGTGCTGTACTTCTGTGTGGTGTGTTGTATTTATCAGTGGTGTGCTGTATTTCTGTGTGGTGTGCTGTATTTATCAGTGGTGTGCTGTATTTCTGTGTGGTGTGCTGTATTTATCAGTGGTGTGCTGTATTTTTGTGTGTGCTGTATTTCTGTGTGGTGTGTTATATTTATCTGTGGTGTGCTGTACTTCTGTGTGGTGTGTTGTATTTATCAGTGGTGTGCTGTATTTCTGTGTGGTGTGCTGTATTTCTGTGTGGTGTGCTGTATTTCTGTGCTGTATCTCTTTGCGATGTACAGCAGCTATAATAATGACTAGGGGGAAAAACTGCCGCTGAATTCTCAAAAACTCTCAATTCTGAAAAGCCATGTTTACAGGAGCGCAAGGTTATAAGCTGAGAATTGTTGACCAATGTTCCATTTACTGTTCCATTGTAATGCCCACAATATGCATAATCACCACTAAAAATTCTCCTTGGCCGAGCTCTGCCGAAGATTGATGACTACTCATAAAGAGCACAATCATGCACACGGCAAAAAAGAAAAAAAAAGTCTTTCCGAAGCCTCGCGCTCTCGGCGAACAGAAGGACAGGGGCGGCGGGTCCTATAACGAACCAACGTCCCGTCCACCGGGGTGTAGCCGTCTGCCAAGAAGCTCTCCACAACAGAGAGAGAGAGATCATCTCCACAACAGAGAGAGAGAGATCATCTCCACAACAGAGAGAGAGATCACCTCCACAACAGAGAGAGAGATCATCTCCACAACAGAGAGAGAGAGATCATCTCCACAACAGAGAGAGAGAGATCATCTCCAATCCCAGGCTCGAGCGCGGCCCTCTTCACACCGCGAAAGGATGAGAGGACGGGAGACGCGTGAAAGGCGGTCGGCGCCCGTTTGTTCTGTCCGCGTTTCGCGCCGCCGTGCGCGGGTAACTCAGAGGGGCGCGTAAACCCCGCGCTAGGAGGCCGTCCCGAGCCTCCGCCGGGCGCCGTCCCGGTCGCTCCTCGCGCCGCAGCTGCCTGACTGCTGTCGATAAGCCCTCCCTTCTTTGAAGTGAGCCTCCCGGTCCTCCGGGGCCTGCGGGTAAACCTCAGCTCTCCTCTTCGCTCTGAGAGAGGAGGTTCCGGACCTCTCCGGGGACGCGGGTACGCCAGTCTCTCCCCCCCTTGCACCGGCCGGCCCGCGCGCGCCGTCGGCACCGCGGCGGCAGACGATCGGCCCGCCGTTGGCAGCGGGCGCGCCGGGCGAAAAAAAAAAAAAAACTCCACACTGTCGCAGACAAACGCGGCGGTGCTTGTATGGTTTAATTTTGCAGTCTCGCCACACATACAGGAGTGAATATACTGCGCGTTCCAGGACACGTTAAACAAACTCCTTTTGTAATTAAACATTGTGCATTGTGGCATTCCAGCTTATAAAACCCTGGCAGAGCCTCCTCTTTCCCTTTCAGGGGGTGGCAGGTGGTGAAATTGGCAGTAATTGTCCTAATTGTTGGCAGCGCTGCCAGTGTAAGATATGTAACGTGGCTCAGCTGGCTTGCGCTCAGAAAATGAGAGAGAGAGAGAGAGAGAGAGAGAGAGAGAGGGAGGGAGAAAGGGAGTGAGGGAGGGAGAGAGTAATGCAGAACAGCAGACTCAGACCTGCTGTTGGTTGAGGCTAACAAAATCCCCATGCCTTGAACTGAACAGGGACAAAAAACAGAGGACAGAGTGTACACCTGCTTCAGTACTGCAGTGGCACACACGCACACACATACACACACGCGCACACACACACACTCGCACACGTGCACATACACACACAGGTTAGGGATCCTCAGAGTTGCAATCAGCATGCTGTTCTCTCCTTGAAGCACAGAATGGTACATATTCTGACTCTCTTCAGTCTGTGGGGAGATTCTGCAAACGGCAATGTGTTGTGTTTATCTGAGAAAAAGAGGACACAAAGTGCTGGGAGTGGAGCCCAGTGTGTGTGTGTGTGTGTATATGTGTGTGCACACGCACAGGTGCGTGTGCTGCTCGTGTGCAGTGCTCTGTGTGCGTGCGTCTGTGTGTGTGTGTGTGTGCGTGTGTGTGTGTGTGCGTGCGTGCGTGCATGTCTGAGTGTGTGTGCGTGTGTGTGCGTGTGTGTGTGTGTGTGTGCGTGTTCGCATGTGTGCTCTCGCGCGTGTGTCGCTGCAGTGGGAAGCGGTGTCTTGGCGGAAGTGACTGAGTCAGCTGTTCCTCTCTGACTGCGGCTCTCCCAGAATGATCCAGCACCTGTCCCTCCTCCAAAAAGCCTGAGAGTCAGTGTCTCACACTGATGTCATCATCATTGTGGGACAGCACTGGGAGGGAGACACTGTTCGATCATCCAAACAAAGCACATAAGACCTAAAAATAAAACCATAGCAAAACAAGTACTACAACAGCATAATGTAATATGTACAGTGGATACTTACTTTCTCACAGTTTTAGTCTTAAATATTGTGTAGTGAGAAGTAGTAGTTTGGGGAATTGGTCTTTCAAACAGGAGGCTGCACGGTCAAATCCCTGTAGTACCCTGGAGCCGAGATACTTAACCCGAATCATTTGAATTATGAAACTATACGCCCGAATCTATATATTTTTCTTTTTTTAAAAGCCGCGCAATTCGCCCTGAACAATGGCATAGGCCGAGTCAATAAATTATTTAAAAAATGCAGATCCATAATTAATAAACCTTGATAAATAGTCATGATGAAAAAGAAGCCATTTGTTTTGCGATGGCCGCTCGACCTGAGGGGCTGTGTGTGCAGGGTGGCGGGACGCAGCAGGGGCTGCTGGGAGACGGCGATGGAGTCAAAGCTGGAGCCGCAGACGCAGACGCACGCGGCCGCTCTGGACCAGGGAGAATAATAACGGCATTATTTCCTTATCGCCTGACAGACAGCGTAGGAGTCGATGAATAATACAGGCCAAGGAAGCCCGAGGCTGGGGGTGGTGGGGGTGGGGGGGGGGGCGCACCGCAGGAGGCCAGTCTGGATTCAGATGCCCTTTCTCCAAGTGCGTCACCCCGCCTGAGGGCACACGCCAGCCCCCAAACACTGATACCGGAGATCAGGGAGCCCCCCCCCGAAACCTCGACCCCTCTGGTCACCCTGACTTCAACCAATGGGGTGAATGTGCTTGCGGAGAGCGAGGGCCATTGATTGGCTGAAGTCTGTGAATAATTAATGAGCTTCCTGAGCTTTGCCTTACTTGGCTAATTACAGACCTCTAAGCCTGCCTTCCCCGCGAGAGACAGGTTTAATGTCCGAAACCCCAGAAAAGCTCTTCCACTGAGAAAGCCCTCTAATGGCAGGTGCCCACTGCAGGCTAGGCTCAACATCTCACAACAACAGCGCGCAGAGGACATTCAGAGCATTAAGACCCATTCGACCACGAAGGATAGCTATAAAAATAACTATAACTACAAAAATAACGATAATGTTAAGCTATAGTGTAACATCACTTTGCTAGCGTCCACACCAGAGAGTGTTTTTATCAGTGTATACACTACCATCATTAATCAACACACATGCATTTCCCTGGGTACAGACAGCGCACAGCAGTGCTTGGGTTTGATGTTCTGCGCAATTTATACACCTTATCGGCCGATGCGCTACAACTTATACCGACAGTGAAACAAACAGTTTCCATCATCGCCCTCCTAGCTCAGAGTTGTTGTGGCAGTTGTGGGCTTTTCGTTCGTTCGAATCGGGAACAATTTTTTTTATCAATTTATCGTCGTTGTTACAGCTCTCGTTCCCTGCGGAAACAGGAGCTAAAGATGAGAACATGATGGCGTCCTTATCTCCAGGGGGACACAGCAGCACCGCTGTTTTACAGTCTTCCTCGGGGCAAAGTCAGTCCGTCCCTCAGGAGCCGGGCAGTGGCTATCTGGGAGACGACAGGAGGGATGCCTCATTCCAGTCTTTATCGGAAACGCCCTGGAAGAGGACACGTTAAGGAGGGGGGGGGGGGGGGCGGGCAGGACGCACTGACGCGGCCCGGTCCGATTTTAAGCCCGCGTCCTCGTCACTTCGACCCCCGCCGTTTTTTGGTGACGCCAACCGCCCCGGCTCGAGGGAATAAATCATTTTATTTACCGCGAAGCCGTGCTGCCATTACCAATGATTGAGTGGTGGAAAAAAATAAAATAAAATAACGCCTTTGATTTACCCTGCCCGGGATAAAAATACAGTGCTTCTGAGGCAGTTTCACGGCAAAAAAAGCAATATGTTAAATTAATGAGATTTATTGATTCCCCTCCAGATAACCACAGTTTCTCTCAGGTTGAAGGTTTTGAAGGTTTGTCTCCTGATAATCCAATATGTTTTCGCTTCTATCGCTGATGTATTTCCATTTTATTTCCACTTATGTACATTACTTTTATCCCGATAAGCGTATGTATTCATGCGCTCAACATGTTTCCACCCATTAAAAAGGGCCAGGCTTCCTCGTAGGGAAACAGTTCATAACAACCAACAAACTAATGAAGAGTCCTCATAGGACCTCGTTCTACTGCCTTAAATTTTCCGTGCAATGTGGCTGTTATTTTAGTCCTGATTAAAACAGGCCAGGACCATCAGGCCTATCTGGGGGGGGGGACTCCTGTTCCCCCCCCCCCCCACGGAGGTTCGCGCTGTGGTGCACCTGTGACCCCGCAGCTCCCCCGGAGAGAGAGGTGACGCAGGTGAAAAGCTTGTGCGCTTAATTGAAGTTTCCGTGCTTATGGAGGGGCACAGGTGTATGCTGGGACGTGGAGTTCCCGGCATGGTCCTGTTCAGGTCGCACATGTGAGCTGGATTCCCATGTGACCCGTTTTCCGAACTCAGAGAGGCAGGTGCACGCTTTTCCACCTGGTTACTGCTACACAGGCCTCCCTTTAGGTCTCTAGCTCCACACGATGAGCTTGCTACAGAACCCTAACCTCAGCTGGACAGATTCACCCGCATTAGGGGGAAGTAAATGCTCATCCAAGATACAGCTGAAATTTGGATTGACATATAATAGTAGGGTAGGTGACATTTCAAATGGGGAACAAAGGATAGTGCCTCTCTAAACAGAGACTACTATCAAACTTTCCACACTCAATATAGATGAGCTAACTTGTTCATCTCAGCTTCAGTTTTCAAATGTGTTGTATTATTTTCATTCATGAAATGAAATCAACACTGCATACCACTGATACTCAAACAGATCTTCTGTAATGTCATAGCTTCTGGTGAAGCTGTTTTGCTGTTGTGGCCGGTCAGCTAGTGAGCCAACTAGCTAAGTAGCATAGTCCAGTCAGCAAGCCAGCTGGATAACCCTGTTAGCTAGCGAATAGGGCTATCTAGCTGGCTGGGCTATTTGGCTAACCCAGTCAGCGCAGTCGCCTTTTCCCAGCCAAAAAAAGCCAAACATCTCCATTCTGCTTTGTTGTCCGTGACTTGATATTGCTGCTGCCACACTCATTGACTTGAATATTCATGCATCTGAATTGGGCGTGTCCAATCAGATTACAGCGTGCCATGCCAGGAAAAGGCCTACTTCTTCCACAGAGCTTACTGCTGTGCTGCCAGAAGCCACAGTAGTCTAGTCGTATAAACGAAAGACAAGTGCTGAGACACTAACAAACACACACACGCGCATTTAAGAAGCATACGCAGACACAGACGCACACGCAAATCCACACGAGCCGGTACGCGCGCACGCACTCACGCGAGAAGCACTCGCTCGAACAAACAGATACGCACACGCGCGTAAGCTCGCGTGCAAACGCGCAGTCAGTCACACACACGCACACGCGCCCGAGCGCAAACGCACACGCCCGATCGCACGTACGTAAATACACTCAGGCTGGCTCGCCAGCTGCCGCCGTGACACAGGCGCTTCACAGCTTTCTGGAGAACAGCATCACTGCCTCCGTGCGCACAACCACTGGCAGGGCCGGGTCCTTCAGGGCCACGCTCAGCGGACAGACCCCGCCCGTTTCCTCCTGCTGTAATACCCTGTGCACCGCACAATACCCCGGAGGGAGGAACAAACACTTTCCCTGGGTTTAATATTTAAGAGGAATCCCCCATAAAAAGGCCCGGCAGATCACAAGCTGCCTGTCTGCGCTGTAGAAGGAAAAGTCAGATCCACTCCAGTGATCATCTTTTGCCATCATTTGTTTTTGTTCTGTGTTTTGCTTTCGTTTTTTTTTTGGTTAGTGTTTTTTTTTTTTTGCCGTTTTGTTGTTGTTGTCTTTCCTGATGCCGGGCTGCTGACAGCTGAATAATTCAGATCAGCTGAGCAAAGTTGTTTATTTATCCGAGGTAACTCCCTTTCTCCCCCCTCGCTTCCTCTCTTTCTTCCTCCCTCCCTCCCTCCCTCCCTCCCTCGCTCGCTCTTTCTCTCCTGAGTGCCAGAAGCTACCGCTGAACTAACAACGGGATCAGGTGCTGCCGTTTGGGGAGAGAGAAAACCCTGGGCTCTAATGAAATGCTCACCCCCCCTCCTCTCCCTCTCTCTATCCCTTCTCTCTCTCGTCTCTCTCCTCTTCTTTATCTCTCTCTCTTCTTCTCTCTCTCTCCTCTTTCTCCTACCTCTCTTTCCTCCTCTCCCCTCCCTCTCTCTCTCTCTCTCTCTCGCTCCCTCTCTCTCTCCCCACAGGGACGGAGCGGGACAGTAGAGGTGTGATTAGCAGGAAGCTCCGTGTTTTCCCGGTGCAGTAAACACGGCTCTGTCGCAGCCCGCCCGCTAACCCGCCCGCTAACCCGCCCGCCCGCCCGCCCGCAGCGTTTCAGGCCGCACCGCGCAGTTTCCACCCCGACGCCGCTGCTCGCACGCGGATGCGTCACCGCGGACGTCCTGGGAGACGAGCGGGGCGGCATCTGCCCGAGCGCCGAGCGTTTCCTCAGCGAACCAGCCCTCCACCCCCCACCCCCCACCCCCCACCCCCACCCCCACCCCTCCACAGCTGCCTGAGCAGTGTCCACCGCTGGCTTCCGGAGATGCCTCTCGACCAACAGGTGATCAACATCTGGAGCGACAGATGACTCGCGAGTTCCCAATCCAATCAATACAGGCGATCATGCTGAGCCAATTAAGCCTCAGCTGCTGTGCAGAACCCGTGGATCTCGCGGACTTCGACGGACTAAATTCGGCTCGCGAGCGGTGGGGCACTGGTACTGAGGCGAGCTGAGAAAAAAAACAGGTCACGACACTCTTTACGATAATAAAGCAGAATCATTATTTTCGCCTCACTTTGGGTAACTGCCCAAAGTGGTAGCCCTAAGACTGACTGAGCGCCCTCCTCCAGGCGCAGTTGGTCCAGCTCCAGCTCCACGCCTGTCCCCCCCTGCCGGTCATCACCACCCGTCGGCCTTCCAAATGCTCTCCGGTCCTGAACACAGCCATCCATGCCCGGCTTCAATTACCTATTGTCATTGACATTCATGTCCTTGTCATTTTTCAGTTGATAATACATGTATTATGCAATCAGTCCTTTTTTTTCCCAAATAACCGGTGCCAGCCATTGGCAGACGGGCTCCCCCCTCTGAGTCAGGTCCTATTCAAGGTTTCTTCCTATTAGCTTTTTTCCCTGCCACTGTCGCCCTAGGCCTGCTCTTGGAGGGCTCAGGCCTGGATCACTGTAAAGCTGCTTTGTGACAATGCCCATTGTAAAAAACAAAAAAAGTGCTACAAATAAAACTGAATTGAGTTGAACTGAGAACTCACCTCATCCGCCCCCCCTGTAAAACCCACCCCCAGCGCAGCCGCAGAGCGCACGGCACACAGCGCACGTCGGCTGAGGTGGAAGGGGAGAGATTCGTTTATCCAATTTTGCTGGGAGGCAATCAGATGGACAGGCTTAGACAGCCAGGCTGAGATTCGCTGAGGACACCAGGGACCCCCCCCCCCCCTTCTCTTTGCAATAAATTCCACAAGATCTTTAATACCCAGAGTGAGGCGGGAGCTCATGTCTAATCTCCTACAGTACAGTGTCCCCATCGCTGAGTTATGAGTTTTCAGTTCGGTCCAGTGGTAAGGCGGCCCCCTAACTGCCCACCAACACCACTTCCTGTGTCAACCTATATATATTTTTCCCATCCGTGAGCTAACCGAGGACACCTCTGCTTAGCACGGCCGTTGGCCAAAGCGCTGAGACTCAGTATGAACACCGCCACTGTACACCCAGCGAGTCCATCTTCCCCATCCACTACAGCACAACACTCCCAGGCGGGTGGTGCTGCCGCCGTACACGTCCATATTCACATTACGTAAACCGCAAACTCCTACTCCCCTGACTCCGACACCGTCCCATCCGCTACAAACACCGCGGCAGCGGCGGCGGCGCTCTGTGGGCTCTAACGAGCACCGCTCTTTCACGTGAACATATTCCCGCCGGACGTGGGAAAAGCCCTACGAATTAGATCATGTACGCCTCGAGCAATTCTCGCACATGACGCAAAGCGAACTAAATATAGAAAATTAATTATCGGACTAAAGCGCTTAATTAGTCCTTCGGCGCGTAGGAGAAGAAGAAGGCGCTCCGAACCGGGCCCGTCTTCATTCCCCGAATCAGTGCCGTGGACGTCGACCTCTCGTTAAATTTCTGAGGAAACAGGACCAGTTCTGAATTATGCAGCACTTTGCCGTGGGGGGAACGAACCGGGTGCCCAACCAAACGGCTGCAGGCTCAGTCAGCAGGGCTCACGCTGCGGTCATAGCTTCCAGCAAGGTGGCTCATACCTGGCACGAAATAAATGGCCTAAAAATGCTCCATAAACGTCCTTAATAAAAAAATGGGTGGCATTGTATGATACAGCCCACAAAAGGTGCCCTTGATAGGAACGTTTAAAAAGGAAAAGTGAATGCGTATACACACACACACACACACAGGCAAGAATCTTGTTTCTATCCAGCTCTACAGCTCCCATTGTCACGTCCACTAAAGCCCTAAGTTATGCAGTAAACCTTCAGCCTTCCAGCCGATGGTGAAGCTGTGTAGAGCAAGGAGACTTTGAAAGGGGGGGGCATGGGGGGGTGTCACACAGGGAGCTGAGATTTTCAGGACTGCAGCTGCAGGGCTGCCCAGCCCAGTTCCTGGAGATCTACTTCCGGTAGGTTTTCATTTCAACCTTAATTTGGCATATCCAATTCTACTAAACAGCAGTTATACTACTGAATGAGATCTCTAGCTGTTGAACGAGGTGTGCTTTGTTAGAGCTGGAGTGAACACCAACAGGACAGTAGATATCCAGGAACAGAGTTGGGCAGGTCTGAATTACAAAGACAGGTTAATACTAGTGAGACTGCATTAGCCAAAATTACAGAAACTGGATTGGACCTCTTTGGAGAGACTCGGCAAGACCTACACCATAGAGACTAGAGTAACAGTAGGACCCCTCCACTTGTCCATGGTCACAGAAGGGCACAGGTTTGCCGGATGCTTGCTCTAATGGGTCCAGCCAGAGGACGCTTAAAGCATCTGGGTGAACTAATGGGGTCACCAAGCTAATGGGGCCCCATTGAGCATTGGGAGAGTGGCCAGTCCACTTTCTACAGCTGCGTTAGCGACATCACATCCTGTCTACGCTGGACAGGAAAATGATCAGTGCTGTTAAACTCAGTAACTAAATTACTGACTGTACATCTCACCTCTACACAGTCTATGATTCCTCCGCAACCTCCACCCTTTCACACAGCAGTATATTATTAATGTCACCCACATCACAATGACTCATGGTATTATGATATTCGAGGGGCCAGTAAAGGTTATTCAACATGCACGCTCAGGAGTCCAAATGTAAGGCCCCTCAATGCGAGATTCAGCCCAGCCATGCTGGTGTCCACACCAGTGTCTCCATGTCTCTATGGCTTCCCTTCATCTCAGATTTGAGGACCAATTTCGCCCCCCCCCAGCCCAGCAGACACTCTCTCTCTCTCTCTCTCTCTCTCTCTCTCTCTCTGCGGTCGGCACGCCAGACAAGAGGCTAAACCACCACGACTGCCAAACAAGAGCCGCCAAAGCCTTTCCGAAGGCACTCGAACCCTGAACCCTTTTCCGTCCGTAGAACTTCCACTACACACTCGTGGATAAGGGCGCAAGGTCAGAGATCACTAGCACTGAACTCTCCACTCCGCCCTTGTCTTGACTCAAGCAGCGGGGGGGGGGGGGGGGGGGTTTGGGGGTTGCCATGTCTGGCCCCTGGAGCCAAGGCTCCGAGGCGCAGGGTCAGTATACGCTTGGGCCCGCGCCGCTACCGTGAGCCGACCACTCTGGCAACCGCACAGGGCCAGCAGGAAATTAAACACAGCCAAACCGCTGCCCGGCTCCGATTAGGTCCGGGGGAGAAAAAAAACACGGGATCAGCCAATCAGTGTTTAAACACCGCCCCTGTGTCCGATAAGATGTCAGATCTGTACGTCCGCAGTCCTAATTGATTCGATCCCGGTTTGCTTTCGGTGTTTGGACGAGAGTAAAAGTGTCGAGGCCCGTTGAGGCTTGATGTATCACTTCACGTCAGATGCAGGGGAACATGTACACAAAGCTATCCAATAAAATTCCTCGCAGATATTTCTCCCCCAAATTAAGTGAGGACTACTGGAGCATTCGAGCGTGAACCATTAGGACCGGCAATTTCTGCTGAGGCTCAATAACTGCCAAAACACAGCCTTCTCTCTCAAACTATTAATTGATCTCCAGAGGCCGCACTGTTTTAAACATTAATAAATATGGGAAAATGTACTTCGACGTCCGCAAGGAAAACTTCAAAAAGACGCGGCTTGCTTAAGCTCGGCCGCGAATTGCATTTTTTGGAGCCGAATCCATCTTCCAATAGGGGTCAAGAGAGAAAAACCGCATATATCTTCCATAGGAAGAACTGCAACAATTCTCCAAAAACAAAAAAGTTTGTGAATAGTTTCATTTCCTTTTCGCGAAAAGCGCACGTGGCCGCTCCCGGGGAAGAAAAAATTTAAATTAAATAAAAAAAGAAATGAAATAAAGCCAGGTGTTCCGATGGACATATCTAGGACACAGCAAGCAGATGGCTCTTTCACGGCTGACTGATAAGCTCTTTGTGCGCCCAAACCAAACACCTTCCCGTGGTTCACCTCTTTTTTTTTTCGGGAGACGCCCCCCGGTTCCCTACGGACGAGGCTGCGATATCCGCGTTGGCAGAAGACCCTCCGCCTCGTTACACGGTACACATATGTGCCGCTCCAGAGGGCCTGTAGTGCCCTCTTTTGCACGGGCAGGGTCGCATATTTACGCGGTCCGGGCGTGTGCGGGGGGCCACTGCAGACCGGCGCTGACGGCTCTGAACTCAGATGCAGAGGGTCGCGGGTTCAAAGCCCGGGGGGGGGGAATGGCAGTCTCACCAAGGTGTTCTGCTTGTTCCTGCTGAATAAATGGATGAAATGAATAATGATACCACGCTGGAAGCGAGCCATCTGAATAATGCATATTTGGACCCAGAGAACAGCTGAACTCCACTCTATATTGAACAGCGCTCTCTGGACAGTTGGTGTAATATATTTCATGCGTTTCTGCCAGTGGAACCCTGGGACTTTTAGAGAAACCCTGGAACCTTTTTTATGTAGATGACAGTTGTGCATTAGCCATACATTCAGTCAGAGCAGAACTCATGATCTCATCATACTTATGTCTTGCAGTTATGTCAAGTATGTGCAGTATCACCCCAGTACTCTCACATGGGCTGACTAGTACAGCACTGCACCGCTGCATACTCACTGACCCTGTGATAGTGCCGCAAGGAGACTGAAGCCAGTCTAACCGTACACACACACACACACACACACACACACACACATACCACATACGCACACACACACACACACACACACCACATACGCACACACACACACACACACACACACACACTCACACACACGGACACACACACACACTAGCTTGCATAGGGCTGCAGCAGTGCAGGTACCACGTGCCTGATCTCCAGCCCCACCTAACAGCAAGAGCTGCTGCACCTCCTGTCTCCTCACAGGAATAAGAGAGAGAGAGAGAGAGAGAGGGAGAGAGGGAGGGAGGGAGAGAGAGAGAGAGAGAGAGAGAGAAAGGGAGGGAGGGAGAGAGAGACAGAGAGAGAGGGAAAGGGAGGGAGGGAGAGAGAGAGAGAGAGGGAGAGAGAGGGAGAGAGGGAGAGAGAGGAGGGAGGGAGAGAGAGAGAGGGAGAGGAGGGAGGGAGAGAGAAAGAGAGAGAGAGCGAGGCGGTGAAACGACCCTGGGAGATGCAGCCTCACTTGTGTCGTCAGCCACCGATGACGGTAAACCAATTTCATTTTTCATACCGAGCTCATGATGTGTGACGGCGGGAGAACGCGGGGACACAAATCAAGCCGGGGGGGGGGGCACGGGGGGGTGACGCCAGACGACTGGGGCCCCTCCCCAGAGAGAAAAGATTCACAGGCTGGACGATAGATCAAAGAAGTGCTCCCTCTCCACAATGGCATAATCAAGCCAGGGAGAATCAGTGGCGGAAAGGGGGGGGGGGGCGCTGGGGGGGGTGTGCATTACCCGCGTTCCTCCATCACTCCTGATTTAGAGGCTCTTAGCGAAGGCGTGCCGCCACCAGCGCTGTCAGGGTGATTTCAGCCGGCTCACCGCGAAACACGGGTCCGGGGGGGGGGAGGAGGGGGTCGGGGGTCGGGCCCGTCCGTCAGCTGCCCCCCCCGCCACCGCCCAGCGCTCCGCGCCACGCCGCAGGAGAGCCACCGCGGGCCATCTGATACGAACAACCGGCGTAGGTGAGGAGGCACGCGCGGTGGTAGTAAGCGTTACGAAAAGAACACCGGCGGGTCAGGGTCAGTGCAGGGGTTTAAGAAGCGCGTCCGTGAAACACGTTCCGGTGTCGAGTGCAGGCATGTTCAACGGATCAGCTGCGCGTCGCTTCCGCGCTGTTCCACGCTGATTCACGCTGCGGGCAGCCTCGGGGCCGTCTGGGGGTTCCTCTTTTTCCAGCCGTCGTTACCGCGGCTCGGCGCGCGGAGTCCCCGCCCCGCCCCGCCCCGCCCCGCCCCGCCCCGCCGCTGGAACACAGCGTCCCCGTGACGCAGCTGCAGCGGAAACCTGCCGCCCACGTCACCGGGGGGCCGCCGGAGCCGCGGCAACAGCCGTCTCCACGGAGACCGGGGATCTCCGGCTTTTCTCCTGCGCACCTCACCTCGATGCCAACTTTCCAAATCACTGCACCCCGGGGAGCGTGCCTGAGTGTGCCTGCGTGTGTGAGAGAGTGTGCCTGCGTGTGTGTGTGTGTGTGAGTGCCTGTGTTTCCCTGTGTCTGAGTGTGCGTGTGAGTGCATGTGTAGCATGTGTTTGTGTGAGTTCTGATACCTGTGTGTGTGGGTGTGTGTGTGTGTGCAGTGTTCTGATGATGTTGCGTGGTGAGGCGTGTACGCATGTTGTGCGTGCATGGTGGGTGTGTGCATGTGCATGTGTGTGCATGTGTGTCTGAGTGTGCGTGTGAGTGCATGTGTACGCATGTGTTTGTGTGAGGTTCTGCATGCCTGTGTGTGTGTGCGGCGTGCGTGCGAGTGGTGTTGTGTGTGGTCTGCGTGCTGTGTGTGTGTGATTGGGGTGTGTGTGCAGTGTGCGTGCTGGTGCGTCTGCAGCCTGGTGTGGTTGTGTGTCGGTGTGTGTGTGTGTGTGTGTGTGTGTGTGTGTGTGTGTGTGTGTGTGTGGGGCAGGATGACGCTAATACGTACACAGGGACTCAGCCCCTGTAGTTCTGCTTCACCTTGAATATCACAGAGAACTCAGTGACTCCGAGCTGGGGGATTTACTTTCCCTCTTACACACCCCGACAAACAAAACAGCCCCGGTAGAGAGATGCGGCTGACAGAGGAGTAAATGAGAAGCGAGGGAGGACAGAGAAGAGAAGAGGGGTAAATTATAGATACCAGGCTTGCCCCTCTCTTTAAAAAATGGCTCAGGCACTTTGAGCGCATTTGGAGTAGGTCAAAAGGAACAAAGAGATGACGGACCGGTGTCCTCCAATGACAGACCGATGATTCCTCTCTAAAGCAGACTGACCCTCTTCCTCATTTAGACGCAGGTCTTCGTCACCCTGTAAACAGCCCGGCCTGTTGAGAGACGGAGGTCCACAGGAGCTTTCAGCAGCTACCGAGTTAACTTCGCCTGAACCCTGGCATCTATTGCGGGATTAAAAGTTCTATCAATTATTCAAAATGACAAAACAAAAATGTTTTTTTTCTGTACATAAAATATAAACGGAAAATGAATAATTAAAGGACAGCTAAGAAAAGACAGATAAAAGCTGCATAAGAAATTTGATTTGAATGGAACGTGAGACATTTCACGGAGGAAGCATACAGTACATCACTCTGATTCTGCATTTCTTCATTCACATATTCTAAATATTTCGTTTTCTGTCCATCTTTTTCTTCCGGATTTTGATACTGCCAGCAGAACCAAGCGCAACATCAGGGAATGGCAGCATTTATCTAGAACACTTTAAAATACAAAAATTCAGGCTGTATCATAGTCGATTCCCTCAGAGAAGTGGAACAGAGACCAGACGTGGAAGGGAAATTCAACAAAATGAGTTTCAAAGTTCCCCCACGGTGACTCGTGATAACAGCGAGAGCGGGAGAGAGAGAGAGAGAGAGAGAGAGTGATATACTGAAATAAAGAAACAACTTTCATGAGTGGGTAATTCTTGACGCAGCGCTAGGTCGGAGACAGCAAAAAATAGAAAATAAATGGAAAAATGTGTCGGGATTTTTGTGATTTTTGTCTTGTTCTGATAGAGAAGTGAGGCTGGTCTCAAATGTTCACGCCCTACACAGCGCAAGATAAGAGAGAGAGAGAAGGATAGAGAAAGCAAGCAGGGAGAGAGAGGGAGAGTAACAGATGTTCTTTATTGAAACATAAAAACTCAATTGATTCCAATAAATCATAAAAAAACAGTACGCCAACCAAAATACACACAATCTAACAGGGCAACAAAAAACATCAGGGAGAGATGAAGGGAGGGCAATAAGAGAGGCATAAAGGGAAGCAGTGAAAGAGGAGAGACAGGAAGCCGAGGAGGAAAACAGAGCAGAGAGGGACTGTAGGCCTCACGGACTGGTGAATATCAGGCCCTAACAGCCAAATGGCATTACCTCCCCACCCCTCGAGCCCCCCCCAGGAGGGCATCCCACTCCCCCTGGAGCCAGGAGGCTCTCCATCCGCTGCAGCGCAGTGGTTCATGGCGCTGAAGCAGAGGGTCTTGGGTTCTCACCCCCAACACAGCTCCTTCACACTTGGCAGTGGTAGCATGTTTGCGGACAGCGCAGCAGATAGGACCGCAGCTTATTAAAAGAGTCATATCGAGCGCGAGATACGGACTTTGGCTGCGGCTGGGGGTTAGCGTGCATTATTCATGGGGGAGGGCCGCGGCGGCTGGGATTAATCTTATCACTATTCATTTGTTTTTCGCGTTTTCATAGTTGGCTGAGCCACAATCCCCCGTGTCCAGCTTTGCGTCCCCAAAATCTATTTATCTTCCGACGGGCGCGTGGTTAAGCTCGCCGAGTTCAAACGCACGCGCGCGGGGGAAACGCTGACGCACGCGCGCACGCCTTCCTTCGCCCCCGACGCCCGCCCCGCCCCGCCGCGCGACCTGGCCCCGTGTTCGCCGTGGGCGACAGCTGGAGAGGGGCTCGTCCCGAGCTCGGGGGGTCAAACAGCCCGGCGCTTTCCGCGGGACGGCGGGGAGAGGAGGTCGGCGGAGGCGGAGCAGATTTATGGGGGAGCGGGAAACATAATCGCGCTGGCCCGCGTCCAGAGCAGCCGGCGCCGCGTGATGGATGAGCACGGAGAGCGCGGACGTTCAGGTGGCACGGTTGCCACGGCGCTGGGGTTAAGGTAGGGCTCTAACCCCCCCCCCGGACTCAGTGTCTGAACAAATGTCCATCTCTGGAGTGACAGCAGAGGGAGGGAGTAAAAAAGAGTCACACACACAGACACACATGACACACACACACACACACCACACCACACACAGACACACACACATGCTCATGCACACATATCACACACACACAGACACACACACGCACACACACACACCCCCATTCACATCCCATCAGATCACAGGGCACGTGCATTAACACACACACGTGCGTGTGCACGCCTAGCTGCCCACGCGCAGGCAGAGCTCAGCGTCGGGCTTTGCCGAACGCCATTAGACAGATTGACACTTTCGCGCTCCTGGCCTTGATGTTTTATGCCTCCCCACCGTTTCCCAACATTGGGTTAACACCGCCCTCCGGTCAGTGACCCGCTCGTCCCATAGAATGGGCGGGGGTGGGGGGGCGGGAGGGTCGAGGGGGGGGGGTGATATACACCACCAGGGGGACCCCCTGTCAGGCGGGGGCTAATGCACGCTGGGGAGGGCTGGGTAAGTGGCCTGATGGAACGCATGGCTAATGCAATAAATCTGAGAGACAACAAGGCCAGACACGGGGGGGAGAGGACAGGATGTGAGATATATCATTAAGCACAGACACACGTGAACAGCGGCACAGAACGGACACACACACACACGCGCACGCGCACAGATGCACGTGCACACACACACACCGGCACACACACACACGTACACACAAACACACACACACACACACACTAAATATTGAGTAAAGTCAGCAGTTAACACTCAGTTCATGACTCAGAACAGCTGGTCCAGAGAAGTTTTGCACAACACTGTTGACGGGAACTCGATGACGGGAACTTGGAAATATCTCTTTCGCTGACATGGATCCAAAATCCTATCTCCGGGAAATCTGAACACTTAACGTAAATATTTTTTATTAGAATTGCCTGAGGTATCGTTGACCTCTTTGTAAAAAGATGCAGTAAATAATGTCAACGACAGGTGTACGAGATCAAGCTGAAACCAGAAGTGTACAGACGCTTATCCTAACGAACACTGGCCCGACCCCTAAAGTGGCCCTGCCCAAACACAACTCACTCCCCACGCAGAAGAACTCAGTCCCCCTGTCCATCCAACAGCCTCCGCACGCCCCGCCCTCTCCTTAATGCTCAAAGCCACAAACACTGCTCATCCCGTTTCTCAGACCAGAGCCTGAACCTGAACTGGGCCTGTAGGGTCTCCTTCCAGTGCAGGTCCACAACTCATGGCTTGAGGGAACCCTTCCACTCTGAATATCTGTCTGTCTGTCTGTTTGTATGTGTATCTGTCTTCGATGGACACACCCTTCCTTCTGACCTTCAAATATTCATATTCCCATAATACAATGTGTGAAGATCAAGGGTCCACGAGCAAAAATGGAAACACCTCATCGTCACACCGAATGGACTGTCTCTCAGTCACTGTGGCTGAAGTCACACTGAGAGGAAGAGGAAGAGAGTAAAACAACTCTGGTTCCTGTCATCGCCATGGCCTTCTTCCTCCGTCTCTTCTGCGGTGGCTATAATGTGGGCTGGCAGTCTTAAACGTTACGAGCATGCATTTTTAATCCCAACAAGTTCCTCTACAAGGATCGCATTTTGCCAAATCATCTCCGGGGCGCTCTGCGGAGTCGACAGTCGGACCTGAGGGGCTGGATGATCCGGCCCGAGGGGAAGAGGAACTCTAATGGTTCTGAAAGCCCGGTAGAGTGGGTTCCTGGTGCTGCGGTCCCTCTCTTAGTGTCAGGCACTACGGCACCCCGGGGACACAGCCGGGGCGACTGGAAACATCTCATTATGAGCTCTGCCTGCTCTCAGGCTGCTCCCTACTGCTCTGCACTGTGGCCCAGAGCATAAACACTGCTCCGTGTAATTCACTATACTATACACCCTGTACAGTACATCATACACCATACACACTACTCTGTAATACGTTATACAGTAAGTACACACACTGCTCTGCACTATGGCCTAGAGTATAAGCACTGCTCCATGTCATTTCCTACACTATACACCCTATACAGTACACTATACACACTGCTCTGTAATACATTATACTCTATACACATCACTCCGTAATACATTATACACTGAACACACTGCTCTGCACTATGGCCAAGAGCATAAGCACTGCCCCATGTCATTTCCTACACTGTACAGTACATTATACACTATACACACTGCTCTGTCATACATTATACACTATACATACTGCTCTGCACTATGGCCAAAAGCATAAGCGCTGCTCTGTGTCATTCACTATACACACTACACAGTAAATGATACACTATAACACTGCTCTGTAATACTGCATGTCACGTGCTATACGCAGTGCTGATTAAAATACACTTCCCTGTATGTTTTTAGAGCTACCTGTTGAAGCCAATTTGCCTATTTTAAGATTCTTTGTAGCTGGCACCACTCTGTACTATACTGTACAGCAGGGGACTCAACTCTGAGCACTGTACTGCGGGGAGAGCTGGTTTCTGTTGTTACTCGGTGCCTAATTGGTCAATTACAGCAGCTAGCCATACAGTTAACTCACTCACCTGGTTTCTCTGATCTAAAGTGAGCGATGTTTTTGAAAGAGGGGACGCAATCTCGCGAAAACCCGCGGCGAGCCGGCACCAGGGTTGGCCAGCCCGATCCTACAGTACGCGGACCGCACGCAGCACGCGCACATACATCAGCATAATCCCCATCTAATAACCTCTTGTGTGCACTTCCTGTAACAGTGTAATGAGGTGAGTGATTTGGCCCCCTGTAGGTCCCCCGGGTTGCCTGTGTGCGCACTTATCCCCCTCCTCGGTGGATCTCCCGGCCCGGGCGAGAGTGACACGCAGGAAGCCGGGCTTTGTCGCGAGCGGCTCGTGTGACACGCAGGAAGTGGGCTTTGTTGCGCGTGGCGAGAGTGACAAGCAGGAAGTGGGCTTTGTCACGAGCGGCTCGTGTGACAGCGAGCGCGAGGGTAATGAGGGTAATGAGGGTAATTAAGGAACGGTGGCCCACGTGCCCCTCGCTGATGGGGGGCCCCCCAGCGAGTCGGGGCTCAATCAACAGACAGCTGCAGGTACAGGGCGGCTGTGTGTGTGTGTGTGTGTGTGTGTGTGGTGTCTGTGAGAGAGTGAATTTGGAGGGGGTTAATAAGACCCCAGTTACAGCTGCACCCACTTAAACCCCACCCCCCTCACCCCAAAAACAGACGCATATGAACAAGCCGCCCTGTGAGTGACAGGTTAAGGGCCCCATGCTGGGCGTCATGGCGAAGTAGAAAGTGACACTGGTGGTACTGCCCGCGAGAGGAGGGGTGTGTGCGTGTATATGCGCGCGTGTGTGTGGCATGAGGGGGTGGGGGGGTGGTGGGTTCTGGTTGGCACGGGCGGCTCCAACAAAGACAGGTTTGTGTTCAGTGCCTGGGGGGGGGGAGAGGGGGGAGGCCGGGTGGATTTGTGGTAGTGTGGGTCTCTCACCAGAACAGCTGGCCGGACAGAACGCCGGATTACTGTTTAATGAGAGCACCCCCCTCCCCTCCCCAACTCCCCCCCCCCAGGACCCCTATCCCCCCCGCCATCACCTCCCAAAAAAAAAAAGAGAAAAGAAAAAACACAATACCCCGGTTCCGTCCTCCATCAAGTACAGCGAAAAACACTCTGAGATCCCCCCGAACAATGCCCCAGCCCGACCCCCGCTGTCCTGGAGAGGAGGCGCCCCCGGACCCCATGCCATGCCCTCCGATTCGGCACACTGTCCCGGGGGAATCCGCTAAGCCTTCATTAGACTGATTTAGAGCCACTGAAAGAAGCCCTGGGGCGACTTTCATCTTCAGAGGGGAAAAAGGCAGAATGGAAGTTGTGTGTGTGCGAGGGAGGTGTGCAAAGAGAGAAAGAGAGAGGGAGAGAGAGAGGGGGAGGGAGGGAGGGGTGGGAGAGAGAGAGGGAGAGAGAGGGAGAGAGAGAGAGAGAAAAAAAGGGGAAATGATGACCGAGGACGGATAAAGGGAGAGGCGGCCAGAGGTCAGAGAAGTGAAAACCCACCGGCACAGTGCTGGCGTTAGCGATGCTAACAGGAAGTGGAAATGAAAGGACGCTCAGCTGCACATGAAAGAAAAATCTACCACAAAGAAAGAAAAAAAAACGCTCATCTTATGGGAGGATTAGCCAAGCTGAGACTCTCTCTTTGAATTGTTAGTTTGATTCAGTTCAGTTCAGCTCAATTCAATTCCAGTGTCTGTTAACTGTACTGGCATGACAGGTATATATTTGCGCTGCCAAACTATACACCCATGTCATTAAAGCACAATACAATACCAGACATAAAATTCTATACCGTACAGCATAAAAACGATGAAAGTTCAGTACAGCCAACATCTCCCTCTATCACAACTCAACTGAATTCAGTTGACTTTAATGGGATGTGTAAGACTACATTAAAAAAACCCAAATATGACCAGCAATCCAGGGTTGAAAGGCAAGTGAGTATTTGGAAGTGGGTGCTGAAATGGAAGAGGAAATCCAATCGCCCCGCACCGCACCTCGGCGAGGAACAGCCCGTTCGGCGTACCCCACCGAGGAGCGAATCGAGGCGTTTATCTTCCCCGCGTTCGGCATCGGCACGCCCATCGGTCGCCGGGTCGTACATCAAGCCAAAATGGCCGCCTGATTGATAAGGCGCAAACCGTCGGAGGGGAAATGGATGGAACGGCGTCGTCGGGGACGCGGACGCGCCGCTATCTGATAGATCGCTGATAGAGGGGGCTGTCCTGTCGGAGGAGTCTTTTGGACATGATGAAAGTGCGCGAGATGGAGGAGATTAGGAGAGAGCTCTGTCTCTCAACACTCGCGCATCGATCACCTTTCTGCGAGCTGCTCACCACATCAAACTTTCTCTCCCTTAGTCTTCTGCTTCTCTCTCTCTCTCTCTCTCTCCCCGTCTCTCTCTTTCTCTCACACACACCCTCCCTTTCGCTTTCTCTCATTCTTTCCTTTGCTCAAGTTTACCGGTACATCCTGGCTCTTTCTCTCCAAGAGATGGCACATATGTGCACACATACACACACACACACACATGCACACGCATACGTGTGCACACACACACACACACACACACACACCCCACACGCATACGTGTGCACACACACACACACACACAGATACACACACATGCGTACACACTGCCTGTCAGGATAATGCACATACAGAATACGAATTTCACGGCACTTTTCAGTTTCGGAAATCACCGTAGAGTAAGAGGCTGGAGCCGGATGCGCAGAACCCCGTCTCTGAAGAATAACAGCGCAGTCCCAGAAAGCCCCAGGTCTGCAGTCCCCTGCCGTAGCCACGGCCCCACGCTGCAACTTATTACGGCGAGATACAAAGAGAAGATCCTTTCCCTAGCAACCGCAACTCCCTCCACTCCCGCTCCGCTCTCCCGGAGAGGAGGCAGGGGCCGATCGTGAGACAAAAACAAAGCGTGGAGAACAGCCGTCAAATTAATTGGAAACGGACGGCGCCATTGTTTCGGGAACGAACGCGGCCGACTCCGAACCGCGGCGGCGGCGGCAACGGCAACCGCTTCTCTTCAAGGCCCCCTTTCACAAAACAAACTTCAGACGCTCGAACGAGAGGACGCCTTTGACTGCGCATTCAGGGGGCGGCAGCCAATAGCCAGCGAGACCCGTGGCCTGACCGAGAAACGCACACTTTAACTAAACCTGCAAGGGCTGAGCTACGTCTGTGAGGGTGGGGGGATAGAGAGCGGGAAAGAGAGAGAGAGAGAGAGAGAGAGAGAGAGAGAGAGATTTAAAAAACCCTTTTATTGGGACATCATTCAACCACAGAAATTACTGTACTTCAAAATAAAAATAATAGACAATCAACATAAAGAGAAAAAACTACCAAAAAAACTAACCACAGGCAAAAAAGAGGGAATCAATAGAGAAAAGAGACAGAGAGAGAGAGAGAGTAAAATATGAACAGGGCAGAGAGGGGAAAAAGAGAGGTGGGGAGAGGGTAAGAGGGATCGATACGTGAGTCAGAGATCACCGTGTGACATCACTCTGACAGGTACACGCATCTGCCCTGTGACTCACTGCAGGATGAAAGCAAGGGACACGAAGAGGGGGCGGGGAGAAATCAAATAATCCCCCAATCAGACAGCACGGGACTGCTGTTCTCACAGAAGTGATACCCCCCCAATCAAACACCACGTTCTCACAGCAGGGCCGACCAACTCCCCTCTCGGTCCGTCCCACGCACTAAATCCGGGCCGTTCGGTCCACGAGCCTCTCTGCATCATTTTTGGCGGCGGTGACGGGCGCTAGCCGGTGCCCACCGCGGGGCACGACCCGCACACCCAGCCGGCTCCCTCGGCGCGGGGCTGCTCAGCGTGCCAGCGCCTCTCTCCAGCAGGCCGGCTGTTCGGAGTCTCCGGGGCCGACGCGCGTTTAGAGAGCAGCCGTTCCCGCCGGTCGGTTTTCCCACCGGTCTCGACGACTTCCGACGCGCTTCTCGAGGAGGAGAGCGTCAGGGCGGAGGCCCCGCCCCCGCTCGCGACCGTTCGGTGATGAGAAGGGCCAGGGACGCCGCCGTGGGGACGAGCGAGGGAGAGAGAGAACGAACGACAGAAACTCAGCTCTCTTTGCTATTCTCAGTGCCTCAAGCAGGAGGGCTAGCAAAGCGCGCGAACAGAAACCAACAAACATACACAAATAGCACGTTATAATTACAGTCATTACTGTCATAATTGGGTACTATGAGAATTACTGTATACGAACGGAGATTTATGTAATTGACTATTTAATACATCTACTATTCGTCTACTACATATTAGGGCTAGTGGGTCACTCACACACTGCCCCCCCATTTCAACCTCTCTCTCTCTCTCTGTCTCTCCTTCCCTCTCATTCTCTCCCTCTTTCCTCTTCTAACAATGGCACTAAAAATAGTGGTCTGCGCGGCGGCCAGGAGGGCAGCCATTAGAGCCCGTGTGACACACTGCTCTGGGTTTTTATGACGGGGCTGCGAGGAGCACGGCATGAATAATTTAACGGCGCGGCGAACCAACGGCACCGGCGGCCGGGCTCAGACGGCTTCGTCCCGCCGCCCCGACGACGACGAGCCGTCCGAAGAAGCGCGGCTTAGCGCGCGACGCTACGTTCGCTGTCCCTGACGCGTCTGTAACGCATCGCAATGCATCGTGGGAATCTGGAAAAGTCCCACTTGACACCGTGACCTGAGGAGAGGGAGGGGTGGATGAGCATTTGGTGGAGGCTGGGCACTTACAATCGAGGTATTCAACATTATTTTGTATTCATAAACACCATAAAAGAGATAAAATTTCATAATTCCACAAAAGAAGAAAAATGCGATACACCGTTCCTCCAACGCTATCGGCTATCCGGCTGTTGGCAACGCTGTAGAAACCCGACCTCCGGCCACTCTCAGTCAGAACTCTCTCATTGTCAGTCGCTCGCCCCACTTCCACGCCAACCGTCTCCGTCGCTGGACGAGGGTCGACGAGTCACGACAGCGCCATTATCGAGGCCGGCGGGCCCCACAGCACAGCCTTTCTGAGGAAATGAAAGGGACTACAGGTGCCGGGGATTTCTGGCACCGAATAACCGCCTCGCCGGACCAGGCTTTATGACCGATAGAAGAGGGAAGAAAGAGAGAGAGAAAGGAGAGGGTGATGGAAAATGTAGCCCCGTCCAGCCCACCCACAAAGAGGGCAGGCGAACAGTCGGGGCGCGCCGCGGACCGCGCAGCGCGTCTGAATGGAGCGACGCTAGCGTACGTCAACGGGGCGGGGGTGGGGGGGGGGGGGGGCGGATACAGAAAGCGGGAGAAATAAAAAGGGACCGCGAGCGAGCGGTCGTCCATTGAGCCGAGCGCCTTTTGGACGGAGCCCAAAATGGAATCTGGACCCGAGAGAGCGACAGGTGTGAAAACGCTCTTTGTGGCCGACGCACAATGAGCACAATGCGCGCCCATTTACCCTCCGCGAGTGTGCGTCTGCTCGAACAGAATAATAACACAGGAAGCGTGATCAGCTACGAGGGAAGTTACATTACACTCATTACAGCAACAACCAAATATAAAAGTTAACGCTCTCTCTTTCTTTTTACCTCTCTCTTTCGCCCTCTCGCTCACACAAACAGTCTCTACTTTCTCTTCTCTTTCCCTCTCTCCCTCTTTCTCACTCCCCTGTTTTCTTCTCTGTGGTTTTCAGAGTGTCCTCATGCTGGTCGCTCTCCAGTCTTAACTCTGAGTAAACTACGTATTTCAGGTTTTTACTCCAGTTAAGAAGCAGACCTGGGTCGGGGCGGACGCAGGTACTAGTTTTTTTGTCTTTCGGGGAGCGGAGGAAGACAGAGGAGAGCAAGGACGTGCTCGGCCTCTCAAAGCCTCCCCTTCCTCCTCCTCCTCCTCCTCGACACGTGGTAATGATCCAGCGCCAAACAGAACAAACAGACCCCCTCTGCGTGTGTGCGGGTGCGGGTGCGTGTGCGTGCGCATTCACAAACGAGATAAAAACCCGGCCCTGCAGAGACTGATCCGATGCAGGCAAGCGGGCGTAGGCACACGCAGGGGCGTAGCGGCTCGGAGCTGCCCGGGCGTCCGGCACATGAAAGGGGGTCCCGGCTGAGATCTGAGGGGCGCGGGGGACGGGGGGGGGGGCGCGCGGGCATCAGACGGGTCGCCGCGGGCCGACGGCGGGGGGTGCGACCCAGCGCGGGCGACGCTCTGATCGTTGGCGGGATCGCGGGGAAAACGATGTTCGTGCTTGTGATGAGGGGAGCAGGGCATGCTGGGCCGGGCGCAGGCGGAGGCCGGCGCGTTTAGGAGCCGCTTCGCGCCGATTACCCCGGGTGGGCAAAGAGAGCGGGCATCGCTCCAAAACCCCCGAGCGCGGGTCCTCCCCTCACTCTCCGTCTCTCTCTCCTTTTCTCTCTCTCTCTCTCCCTCCCTCCGTACACCCGTCTCTTCTCATTCAGGTCATACGATAACAGGCACACGCGATGACACACGCACATAAAATCACACACACACGTGTGTATATATGCGCACGGGAACAGCACACGCACGCGCACGCTCGCACGAACACACGAACGCACGCCCACACGGACGGACGCACGCGCACAAAAAACTGAAATGCCTCTCGGAGGATGAAATCCCATCGATTGCGTCCGGGGAAAAAAAAAAAAAAAAAAGCTCACAAAGTACGCATTAAGACCTAGTTTTGATTGCCATCAATCACCCCTCTCTCAGCACTCGTTTCCACGGCGATTCTTTACGGGGGCGGGCTGACAGCCGGAATGGGCAGTGAGGAGAGAGAGCAAGTCCGTGAAGGGGGGGGTGGGGGGGGGGTTGGTGCGCGGAATTGTTGAAGAGGGTGAGAGATTGGATTGAATTGTAATTCCTCTAATGGATTGGCCAGGAAGGTCACGCTGTCACCTCGGAAAAGGGCTGAAAAAGACTCCGGAATCAATACAGGCCGACAGGTGGACGGGGGGGGAAGAGGAAACACTGCGTACGCAAACGGCCTCGCTCCCAATTAATTCACATCTGCTCCTTTCATTCACCTTTAGGTGATTATTATGGGGGCCCTACCGCTACACTTTCATTCATCTTTGTGTGTGTGTGTGTGTGAGCGCGTGTGTGTGTGTGTGTGCGCACGGGTGCGTGTCCAGTATCCTTTCTCAGGCTAATGTTCCTGAACAACTACAACATGTACGATGTCTAAAATTAGTTTGATGTAACTCATCTGTATCGAACTACTTGTTCGCACAGACAGACAGATATGCAGGCAGTGCAACCATGATCAATGAATTAATTCTGCATAGCACAACCAGAGTCCAAAACTAAGAAAACATAGTATGTGACTTTAAAAAAAATCTATATCGAAAATACATGGAATGTATTCTGCACTTTACATTTTTGATGGGGACTTCAGCGTGAGTATTTGTGATCCTGCTTCTTCTCCACAGAGACAGGATAAATACATTTCCTCAGCCAATCAGAACACAGAACCAAAATAAACACATTCCTCCAAGCCAATCGAAACTGCGGGGGGTGGGACTACCCTCACCTGAAATGGCCATTTATTGGTATGAAGCCCTGAAAGAAACGAAGCCTCTCTGAAATGGATCTGCAGTATCGATTGTGGCCTCTGGAAAGTGTAGAAACAGATACTTACACGGCATAACATGTGTATAGCGTTTCATAAACCACAGCCTTTTAGGATTGTATTGGGTTTCCCCGTAATCATACTTACTTTAGGAAAAACGTGTGCGCAAGATGAAAGGAAAATGACATCTCATTCAAAATAAAAGGACTAGACTAAAACATTCACGTAATCTCTGATATGGTGTTTTCTAAGCAGACACCCTTGTGAATACCTGGCTAAAGTTATTCAGCTTACGCATTTTGTGTGATGTTCATACGCAGGTGGAAATGTACAGGGTCAAACTGAGGCTGACCTCACTGTGTTTGGGAGTCTCAGTGTGTGTGGTGGCCCAGCTGGGATTCAAACCAAATGCCTACCGCTGCCCTAGCACCATTCAGCATCAATGGGCATGGATCAACAGAACCACTGCTGCAGTCAGGGGTGCCATGGAGGTGGGCGGGGGGGGGGAGTTGACTGACTGACAGGGGCCCTAAAAGAATATTAGAGCAAAGGACTGGAGTGGAGGGGCCCGATGTAAGGTCATTTCACGGGGCCCAAAATCCCTGGTGGGGCCCCTGCCGGCGGCGTTTCAGACTGGGTGGAGTTCTGGAACAGCTGACTAGAGCTCAGAAACCTCGTCACAGCCTCGCCCGTTTCCAGGCAACCCCCCCACCCCCCCCCCTCAATTCACATGCCCTCTCTTGTCCTCAGAGTCCCATCCAAGCACAGGAGTGCTCCTCTTAACTCCCCATCCACTAATTCATTATGCATGTAATGTTACAGAGAATTACACCGAATTGCCCAACATTCAGAGTTTCGGGGGGGTGAAAGGCAGGGGGGGTCGCCCACAGGAACGCCCCAGCGTCACAGCGCTTAACTAAAACAATAAGAGCGAGCGTAAGCCTCTTGCTCGGGGCTGCGTGTAAGCAAGGCTGCGATTAATTAAGGCGGGAGGGGGGGTGGTGGGGGGGGGGGGGGCGGGGGGAACCAGCGCCAAAGAAGAGAGCCCTGAAGCTACCGGAACCTCGCCCTCTGGGAGCCGGGGACCGCAGGACCTCAGCTGCTCTTCCTGTTTCCCAGAATCCTCGACGGCTCCCGCAGCTCCGTCAGGCAGTGGGGGGGGGGGGGAGAGAGAGAGGAGAGGGAGGAGAGGAGAGGAGAGGAGAGGAGAGGAGAGGAGAGGGAGCGGGGGAAAGTGAAGGAGATGAAGCGTTTCTGCAGTGATATGGTGAATATTTATGAGAGGGGAGCCAGTTTTGTGACTCAGCTCTCTTCATGGCTTACAGCAATTTTCTTTCAGCGGAGAGAAATGCGCTGTAAATTACTGGCCGTGGGGACTCCATTCTAGCCTTTTGCTCTCTCTCTTTCTCTTTCTCTCTCCCTCTCTCTCTCTCTCTCTCTCTCTTATATTTCAGCGCGCAGTCAGGGTCCCTCGCTATGAAAATAATTCCCTGCTTCCTCTCCAGAGTGGGAATGAGTGGAAATGGGTCTGAATGGCCCTGAATGGGTCTGAATGAGCCCAGCTCCGGCAGCAGCAGCAGGCCCAGTCGGGTTCCCAGAGCTGTCGCCTGCTCGGTGGGAGAGGACCCGCTCCGGTCCCCGCGTCGCCATCGCGCCTGTCCTTCGAGTACGTGCGCAGCGGCAGGTGCGGTCAGGTGACCCGCCTCTCCCCGCCAGGCGCCGAGCGACTAGCGGCTCTCCCACAGTATGTGCACAAGCCCCCACGCCCCCCCCCCCCCCCATCTGGAGAAACCCCCGCCCGGATATCTCCATTTCGCTCCGCTCTCCGTCCGCGACATCCTCCGCTCTGCGTACGGCTGACGTTCGCGTTCGAGCCGAGCGCGTCGCTGGCAGCGCCGCGACTGTGCCGCGGAAGGGGCCGCGAACATCGCCACGCTCCCACGCCGCCCTGCTTTTGCCAACCCGCCGAAACATCAGCATCGATTACAGGGCTCGTCACAAAAGAGCTGAGGCAGAACTCCACGCAGGCCCCCGTTATGTAAGAGCAGCGCCAGTTATGACAGTAATATCCACAAATGCATGCAAAGAGAAGATCTAAAACACAATGACAACAGAAGAGCACAAATCCCCCAGTGTGAAAGTGTTAAAAAACACGAGGAGATATGGTGCGCTTGAGCAATGCTGAATCGTTAAAACAGAGCTGTCCTGGTTTTACACGTTCCACACGCAGACTGCATATATTTAAAGGCTGCTTTTCGAGAGGATGAGAAAGACACACACAAAAAAAAAAAGCCATTAGCATAAATTAGCTGCTTTACAAAGAAAAGTGTGGAAAAATTCCCCTCGGTCCCTAATGGTAACCGAAGATAAAACTCCGAGAGCGAATTCGTCTTGTCTTCGCGCCGGATCGGGAGAACTGAGCTAACCCAAAAATAAACCGGGAGGTCACAGACGCAAACAAATCATAAATTCCGGCAGGACTGCAGAAGCTCCTGTGGTGAATTGGCCTCTCTCAGGAGACTTGTTTTTTCTTTTTTTGGGGGGAAGCGATTACACCGAAGACTCTATTTGCTGTGCCGCTGCGCAGACAGCTGGCGACTTTAAAAAAATCATACTTCTACGGTTTTCGCGGCCGACCGCTTGGCGCACGCTGCCGCTCCCCGCCCCCCGTCCCCCCCGCCCCGCCGAGCCGCGCCAGGGGCGAGCACCCGAGGCTAAACGCCCGCGAGGGGAACGAACCGAGCGCGATGAGACGGCGCCAAAAAAAAAAATCACAGGGGTGAAGTGACTGCCGTTGACCTCCGGGGGCGCCGTGGCGGAGAAAACAGAGATGCGTCGACGCGTCGCTTTCTTAATGAGGGATAACCAGGTCACCAACCCCCGCCCCCCCCCCCCCCACACCCCCCACCGCCCGCTCGCCCGGACCCGTTTCCGTGACGCGTCACGGCGCTTGCGCCCTATCGCCAGCGACCGCCGCGATGATGAAAGCGCGCGCTCTCTTCTGATAGGTGCGGCGAAAAAAAGGGCCAGCGCTGGAGTCCCTGCATCTGAGACGGCGGCAGCCAGGAAGGAAGTCTCGGCTTTAGAGAGAGAGAGGGAAAAAAAAAGAAACACATAAAAGAAGGAATAAAGAACTACAATTTGCGGAACACTGTTTCCGCGGAAATCGAAATCCCCCCAGACAGCTGAAAGAAAGAGAGAGAGATAAAAAAAAACCCGCTACTGACTCCCATGGGGATGAGGAATGAAATCGCACTCAATGGAGGGAACATCGTGTTCATAGCCATACTGCACCTCTTTTCAATTATTATAAAAACAAATAAGAAATGGAAATGCTGCATCGAGGATTCCTTTCAAAAAAGAACCACAGCTAGGCCCGTGTATTTAAGTGACGCACGGCAAACCTCGCTGAGGGGGCAGTTGTTCAGGACAAGATAGAGAAGCTACAAAAAGAGGAACCATATTTATATATATTTCTGTTAATTAAAGGAACTTTTCCCGCTTTTTTCTCTGATCTCCTTCAGAGACTTCCCGTTCGGCGGCAGAGGGCACGGCTCCGACACGCTAATTAAGAGCGCAGATATTCATCTAAGAGCAGCCACTCCACGCATTGTCCCCGCTCCCGCGTGTCAGAGGGTTGGCTTTGTCCCTCTCTGAATGGCCGACACCCGGCCGGCAAGGGGGGGGGGGGGCGGGGGGGGGGGCCCTCTCGGACAGAAACGTTCGATTTCCCCCCCTTTCTCTCTGCCCCCGAGCGACAGGCCGCGCTACAGAGCCGCCGTCCCGCTAACAAGGCGGCCCGTTTCGGAGTGACGGACAGGGCTCAAAAAGCGCGAAGCCCCGCGGAGGTGGCGGTGGCGGGGCCCCTCTCACGCGGGGCCGCGCCGCTCTGTGAGGCCCCTTTGTCCCCCGCGCGGGGGGGGGGCCGGGCTTTTTAGATGGGTTACCCACTCTGGCCACGGGGCCGCTGCCCACACAACAAGCGAGGCAGTGTCCCCTCCGGGCCCGGGAGCCAAGCCCGTGGCACGAGTCCAGACGGCGAAAGAGGAAGAGAGAGAGAGAGAGAGAGAAGGGGGTGACAGAGAGAGAGAGAGAGAGGAAGAGAGGGAGAGAGAGAGGGAAGAAGGGAGGAGAGAGAGAGGGGTGACAGAGAGAGAGAGAGGGAAGAGAGAGAGAGAGAAAGGGAGAGAGGGAGGGAAAGGGGCACCATTTGCACGTGGGCTTGAGTGTGTATGTGAGCACACTTGTGAGAGAAAGTGTATGACTGTGTCAATGTGAAGGTGGCTGTGTGTGTGTGTGTGTGTGTTTGTGTGTGTGTGTGTGAGTGTGTGTTTGTGTGTGTGTGTGTGTGTGTGTGTGTGTGTGTTTGCGTGTGTGTGTGTGTGTGTGTGTGAGTGTGTGTGTGCGCGCGCGCGTGTGTGTGTGTGTGTGTGTGTGTGTATGCGTGTGTGCGTGTGCGTGTGTGTGTGTGTGTGCGCGTGTGTGTGCTGGCCCAGCCAGTTAGCTGGATGAGACCCCGAGTACCCACAATCCCCAGGGAGCCGTGATGTGGAGAGGTTGGTGAAAGAACATCTCAGGCCTATCACTTTGGCTGCTGATAACGCCTGTTAGCCGTGACAGCCACTCTCCACCCTCGTCATGGTAATAGACCTCTTGAACACCACAGCGTGACCTCATCACCCTGCAGAAGCCCTCGCCCATGTCTGGGGTCACCTGTCTGTGATGAAGCCAAGGTGGTTTATGGGATGCAGTCCTTGCCTAAACTCATCCTGGTCAGTGGTGGACGCAAACAGAAAAATCTAATTAATCAGGTGACATTCACTTTTTTTCTCCACTCACTGGAAATGACCCTTCTGTGTGCTCGGTGAAAATCCAGTAATCCTTTGAGAAAGACCGGAGGTGAGATAAGAATCCACTCATTAAGGTCCAGGATACGAAAAAGACAGAGGGTCTGGCTGTATCGCCCACATTCACGGAGCTTCAAATGTGACAACAGGAATAAAAGATTTATCTTTCAGTATCAACTACATCCTATTCCTCGGTAATCTAGACACACACACCCACCTCTCATGCACACAGGCATGCACATGCACATACACATACACACACACCTCTCACACACACGCATGCACACGCACACACATACACATACACACAAAAGCATGCACACAGAAATGCACACACACGCACACACATACACATACACGTCTCACACGCACACACAGAAACACACAGGCGCGCACACACACACACGCACGCACACACACAGTCACGCGCACACACACACACACACACATCTCGCAGGGCGCTGCTCTGTATTGTGGCGGGGCGAGAGAGGGAGAGTGACCCAGTTGTGAGCACGCCCATTTGCCTGTACTGCTGCAGTGAGCCGCTGGTCACCCCCAGAGACCCAGGGAGGCTTCTGATTGGCTGGAGGAAGCTCACCTGCTTCTGCTGTCTGTGCTCTGCAGTTACAGTGACATCTGTGGACCAAGGCTTGCGAATCAGATACAAGCACAGAAACCGAGAGGGAGAGAGAGAGAGAGAGAGAGAGAGAGAATCAGGGACGGAGAGGTAGGAGTGCAAGAGATGAGAGAAGAAAGGTGAGAGGGGGGGGGAGGGTGGAGTGGAGGAAGAGTACAAAGGAAAAAGAAGGGAGCAAGGTCGAGGACAGAAAAGGTAGAAGAGAGGGAGGGAGGGAGGGAGGGAGGGAGGGAGGGAGGGAGGAGTCCTGAGGTTTCTTAAGCCGTGAGGCTCCTGGTGATAATCAGTGGCAGTGTACATACAGCCTGCGCAGGCCGAGCTGCAGATGGTGCTGGATTACGCATTCATCAGTATCAACTAACTGCATCCACCTTCCTTTGTTTACAGAGACTCTAAGGGATAGGAAGGAAGAGGGTAGAGTATTTAAACTGTTAAACACCCAAACTAAACGAAAAAGAGGAAGATGAATATTCAGTTTTTTTAAAAAGCACGAGGTTCAGGGGCATGAAAGATGAGAAACGAATTGCAATGCAGATGAGAAACAGTGCCAACTACCACGGAGGCGACACAGAACACTCATTCTCAACTGGATTCGTAGCAACAAATGCTAATGTAGCCTTTGTCCAATACAAGTGCATCATTCTTTTGGCAAATTATTTTGGCCATGACCAAAACTGCAGAGGGAAAAATCTCAAATTTGCATTGAATTGCGTGTCAAGTTCATTTTTCCCTGGACTAAGGCGGAATGCCCAGAACAGGAGAGCAGACTGCTGAGGGTGATGCTAGGGCTGTGGTTTCATCTGTATGCAGGTGCATGCACGTGTATTTGTTTGTGCTATGAAATGATTCTGCATGCGGCGTGGACAAGGAAATATTTATCCTTCCTTTGGTACTTTCTGGAGCCAAACACTGAAATATGCAGACTTTTGGTACTGGCGATTTCTCTGTGCAAACTCCCATTGTTAGTGTTGGTGCTAGTATTGATTTCCATTCGCAAAAACCTTGCCAACGAAAATATGCGCATGCAAAGAAACTGTCACCCCTATGTACAGAGGAAGGTTTGAAGACTAATTAAAACAATGCAAGTTTCTGCTTGCTGAAAGGATTTGAATAACCTCTGCAGCGCTATTTAATTAAAGTAGATCAACTTTGGTTTTAATTAAATGTTTGAGAGAACATTCACAGTCTACTACACAGAGTAATTAGTGTAAAGTCAAGCAGTTCTTCTCTCTGACTGAGAAGCTCAAGTCTTTCAGAGCTCCTGATCGTTATCTCCAGTGGAAGCCTTCAGACTCGCGCCTGTCCATCACTCAGGTACGACGTTCCGCGCTCACGCACGTTTCTACGCCCGCCAGGTGGAACAAGATGGCTGAATTTCTCCATCCTCGTGTACCCGTTTCTTCAGATGCTCCGACTAGCGCTAGCTTTAGCATCAGGATTAATTGCCCTCCGAAGGATACGTTTTTTTTTTTCTTTTTTACAGGGAGCAGACCAGGGTGGAATCTTATTTTTTTATTGGGTAATTAATGCGGTCCCATGAGGCACAGTCGTAATTGCATCTTGGACGTACCAGCAGTTATGTACCACAGAACATCGCTGGTGGCACTGGCAGCTCTGTGCGGTTCTGCACCAACGGTTGTGTATCAGTGGGTGTCTACTTGGCGGCCCAAGCATTTGTTCATTTGGTTATATGTGGTGGTGTGTGTGGCTGTTTCTGAGTGTGGTGGTGTGTGTGGCTGTTTCTGTATGTGGTGGTTTGTGTGTAGCAGGCTGTGTAGCAGGCTGTGTGTAGCTAGCTGTGTAGTGGTTGTGTGTGTAGCTAGCTGTGTGGTGGTTGTGTGTGTAGCAGGCTGTATGGTGGCTTGTGTGTAGCTGGTTGTGTATCAGGTGGTTCGTGTGTAGAAGGCTGTGTAGCAGGCTGTGGGTAGCAGGCTGTATGGTGGTATGTGTGCAGCTGGTTGTGTATGTATGTGTTTGTGTGTGTAGCTAGCCGTGTGGTGGTTTGTGTGTAGCTGGCTGTGTATGCATGTGTTTGTGTGTAGCTAGCCGTGTGGTGGTTTGTGTGTACCTAGCTCTGTGGTGGTTTGTGTGTAGCTAGCTGTGTGGTGGTGCGTAGCTGGTTGCGCATGAGGTGGTTTGTGTGTACCAGGCTGTGTGGTGGTTGAGTGTGTAGGTAGCCATGTAGGGGTGTGTGTGTAACTGGTTGTGTATGTGGTCGTTGCGCATAGCTAGCTCTGTAGTGTTTGTGTGTGTAGCTAGCTGTTCAGTGGTTTGTGTGTAGCAGGCTGTGTGGTGTTTGTGTGTGTAGGCAGCCTTTTAGCTAGCCGTGTGTAGCTAGCTGTGCGGTGGTTGTGTGTAGCAGGCTGTGTAGGTGGTGGTTTGTGTGTACCTAGCCGTGTGTAGCTAGCCGTGCGGTGGTTGTGTGTGGCAGGCTGTGTAGGTGGTGGTTTGTGTGTACCTAGCCGTGTGTAGCTAGCCGCGCATGCAGCAGTGGCGGGCGCTCGGCGGTCTGCGCAGGCAGCTCTGAGCGTGTACCTGCTGCAGGGCCGGCGTGATTAATGATGGCGCAGTCGCGGCGGTGACATTCCGCAGCGCCGCCAGACGCAGAGCTCTTCCTCTCCCCCCTCCCTCCCCTCCCTCACTCCCGGGTCCCCAGCGAGCGGTCCTGCAGTCTCAGCCACGCCACAGCCTCAGCGGCCTGCTTCACTTCCCCTTCTCCCCCCGCCCCCCGCCCCCCAGCACCGCCCCCACAGTCACCTGCAGTCCGTCACGCCCTGCCGCTCCCTCTCCTACCTGTGCGCACAAGCAGCGGGCAAGAACCGAAAGAGGACACCACCGCAATACTTACCAAAACCTTTGTTCTCCCACGACGAAGATGATGATGATGCCAATTGAGTCCATCTATCCTCCCTTAAAGCTCCATTATCCCAGAATTGCTAGCCTAGCACGAATGCCGCTAATAACTGTGATTACTATGGCGGTCGTCATTATCGTTATCATCTCCATCATCATTATCTTCCCCCTAATAGTCCAGTACAAGTGCAGTAATCACCGACGCTCTTCGTAGCAGTCAGACACGGGGCCCATAAACACGAGGAAGGTGCACCTCCGTCCGACATCCGCGCCCTCTCGGTCGGTTCGATGAACGCAGCGCCGGACGCGGCCTGCTTCCCTTTGTGACAAGAGGTCAGAGGTCAACCAGCACCAGACAGCCGTTCCACATTCACTCTGCACTCTTGCAGAATTCATTACAAACAAAGCCTGGCCTACATTACCCACAACCGCCAGCACCCAGTCCCCAACTGCAGGTGGTGCTCTGAAGAAATATCTGGCTCTGAGCCTTTAGTGAAAAAAATGGGTACTCGTACAAACAAAGTAAACATTATTGTATGCGGTGGCCACAACGGGAACCAAGACTAACAGTGAAACCCCCAAAAAAAAGACATAAGAAACAAACACCTGCCTATTTCTATCCAAAGATATCTGTTTGACAAATTGAGTTCGACCAAAAAAGACTTGATGCTCTGAATATAGGTCAGAATACATGCAGTTTATAATTGTATTTAGTACTGCATAACATTATAATGAAGAGATTAAGGGAGTGTGTTTGGTTTAAGCATACGGTGAAAGTTCTTAACTAAATTGCACTTCAATTATCTTTTTTTTTTGCACTCAAACTGAGTGTGATCTCCACCCCTTAAAAAAAGAGAGGTAATGATAGAATGAGAAAACACAGGTGAACAAGTTATGACGGAAAGACAGGGTCCACGACCCAGTGAATAAATTTCGAGGCTGCTGTGCTCTGCGGTTTTACTGACACCTAAATGGTCTGTTTACAGCTGTTTAAAAAGAGCAGTCTGACTCATAACCCTTAAATCAAATGCTTGTAAACACCGGCTTGCCAGTTCTGTTGGATGCCGACCCAGACATGCTAATTATGACTGAGAGACAGGAAGCGGTTGCGGGTGAGTAGAGAGATTTCAACAGTCACGGTTTGTTTTGCCGTCCTTCCCCCTAACAATGATATCTCTCTTCCTCTCGCTTTCGCTGTCTGTCTGTCTCTCTCTCGTTCTCTCTCTCTCTCTCTCTGTCTGTCTTTCTGTCTCGTTCTCTATTCTTTCATAAAAACATATGCACATCTCTCTCTCGCTGATAAAGCCGTTGCAGTGTTTAAAATGTTCTGAATCAGACCAGCTTTACTGTACAGAGTCCAGTTAAGCCTTAACGAGCCAATCAGACCAGCTCCAGTGTACAGTGTCCAGTAAATTCTTAACAAGCCAATCAGACCAGACAATGCCCAGTAAAGCTTCTACAGCGTTTTCATACAACAGCCTTCAATTGAACTCTTACTCTGAAAGAGAGGAAAATCTCCACTTAGCTCAAGATTAGTGCTTGAATCACAAAAATGTGACTCAGCCTTCAAACAGAGTCACTATTTCATTTTTTCTTTTAATAAACAGAAGCAGGGAGATGATGCAATTAACAAATGAAGAAATCAGAACACTATGACCCTGCTTTTCAAAACATGCACAGGGCATTGGAGTAGGAGGTTAAGTAGGCTGAGCAGACTTTAGTCAGAAAAGCATGTATTGCGTGTTTCTATTTTTACAGGTTATCCTTGAGTTGCATGTGTTTTTTATGTGTGGAGGTCTGGTGATGAGTGCCACTGCAAATGACAAGACTACGGATGTGGTATCAGTCTGTAAAACCAAAACTACAGTAACACAGGGAGATTGGGGTAGTGTACTGTAAACCCCAAACCTCAAACCACACCCTAACAAAGATATTAGGATTGTAAACTGTAAAACCAAAACCCTAAACCACACAGACACAGGGAGATTAGGGTAGTGTACTCTAATCCCTACAGCACACTAACACAGGGAGATTAGGGTAGTGTACTCTAATCCCTACAGCACACTAACACAGGGAGATTAGGGCAGTGTACTCTAATCCTACAGCACACGAACACAGGGAGATCAGGATAGTGTAATGTAAACGCTACACCACACTAACACAGGGAGATTAGGGTAGTGTACTGCAATCCCTACAGCACACCAACACAGGGAGATTAGGGCAGTGTACTCTAATCCCCACAGCACACTAACACAGGGAGATTAGGGTAGTGTACTCTAATCCCACAGCACACTAACACAGGGAGATTAGGGTAGTGTACACTAATCCCCACAGCACACTAACACAGGGAGATTAGGGTAGTGTACTCTAATCCCTACAGCACACTAACACAGGGAGATTAGGGTAGTGTACTCTAATCCCTACAGCACACTAACACAGGGAGATTAGGGTAGTGTACTCTAATCCCTACAGCACACTAACACAGGGAGATTAGGGTAGTGTACTGTAATCCCCACAGCACACTAACACAGGGAGATTAGGGTAGTGTACTGTAATCCCCACAGCACACTAACACAGGGAGATTAGGGCAGTGTACTCTAATCCCCACAGCACATCAACACAGGGAGATTAGGGCAGTGTACTGTAATCCCCACAGCACACCAACACAGGGAGATTAGGGCAGTGTACTGTAATCCCCAAGCACACAACACAGGGAGATTAGGGAGTGTACTGTAATCCCCACAGCACACTAACACAGGGAGATTAGGCAGTGTATCTGTAATCCCTACAGCACACGACACAGGGAGATTAGGGCAGTGTACTCTAATCCCTACAGCACACAACACAGGGAGATTAGGGTAGTGAAACTGTAATCCCACAGCACACTAACACAGGGAGATTAGGGCAGTGTACTGCTAATCCCTACAGCACACCAACACAGGGAGATTAGGGCAGTGTACTCTAATCCCCACAGCACACCAACACAGGGAGATTAGGGCAGTGTACTGTAATCCCCACAGCACACTAACACAGGGAGATTAGGGCAGTGTACTGTAATCCCCACAGCACACCAACACAGGGAAATTAGGGTAGTGAACTCTAATCCCTACAGCACACTAACACAGGGAGATTAGGGTAGTGTACTCTAATCCCTACAGCACACCAACACAGGGAGATTAGGGCAGTGTACTCTAATCCCTACAGCACAGTAACACAGGGAGATTAGGGCAGTATACTGTAATCCCCACAGCACACTGACACAGGGAGATTAGGGCAGTGTACTGTAATCCCCACAGCACACTAACACAGGGAGATTAGGGCAGTGTACTGTAATCCCCACAGCACACCAACACAGGGAGATTAGGGCAGTGTACTGTAATCCCCACAGCACACTAACACAGGGAGATTAGGGCAGTGTACTCTAATCCCTACAGCACACTGACACAGGGAGATTAGGGCAGTGTACTGTAATCCCTACAGCACAGTAACACAGGGAGATTAGGGCAGTGTACTGTAATCCCTACAGCACAGTAACACAGGGAGATTAGGGCAGTGTACTGTAATCCCCACAGCACACTGACACCGCTGGAGTATGCCTCACGCGGAGGCATGCGCCTCATCTTCCCCAGCGTGAGAGAGAACCTTATAAATTATGAAAAGCGAAAGGAACAGCGCTATAAATACGCAGCGGTGGGAATCACATGCGTGAGGTGTGGAGCTATTTTTAATCCGCCCGGCGCATGCGCGGCGCCCGCAGAGCCAGCGGCTAAAAATACGCCGACGCGCGCTCGCAACCTCCAGTGCTCCTCGCAGAGCGCGCCGGGTCAGGGTAACGTCAGGACCAGCACCGTTTTTCCCGCCCTTTTTCACCTCAGAGCCGCGGCCTTCAGAGCCGCTGCCCAAACGCCGCAGTTCCACAGGAGGGGCCGTTTGAAAAGGTGAGGCTGCCGCAATTTCGGGCTGCCCAGCGTCCCTGTGGACCCTCCGCCCCCTCCCTCTCCCTCCCTCTCTCCTCTGTCTCCCTCTCCCTCCCTCTCTCTCCTCTCTCTCGCTCTCTCCCTCGCTCTCTCTCTCTCTCACTTTCCTTTCTCTCTCTCTCCATCTTTGAGCACCTCCCTCGCAGAGGAGAGAGAGGAGACTCTCTCCACTCTCTCCCTCTCTCCTGTCCCTCCATCTCCTCTCCCTCCCTCTCTCTCTCTCTCTCTCTCTCTCTCTCTCTCCTCCCCTCTCTCTCTCTCTCTGTCAGACAGACTCAGAATAATAAGGGGAGGAGGGACGCGCTGGTCTGCGTTTCTGCGCGTGGCTCTGAGTCCATTCCCAGGCCATTATCCAGCTTCACTTCTAATTTGCAGTTTGTCTTTTTTTGACATAACAAGCGCTGCCCCCCCCACCCCCCCCACCCCAGCCCCTCCTACCCTGGCAAACCCTTCCCAGAGAGAGCGAGCACGTTCGGAATTTGGAAGGCGGCCTAAGCAAAGGCAGCAAGCGAAGCCATTACCGCCGCGATCCGCGAGAGAAAGGAGAGGAGGAACGAGAGGAGAAAGGAGAGGAGGAACGAGAGGAGAAAGAAGAGGAGGAACGAGAGGGGGAACGAGAGGGGGAATGAGAGGAGAAAGAAGAGGAGAAACGAGAGGAGAAAGAAGAGGAGAAATGAGAGGGGGAACGAGAGGAGGAACGGGGGAACGAGAGGAGAAAGAAGAGGAGAAACGAGAGGAGAAAGAAGAGGAGAAACGAGAGGAGAAACAAGGGGAGGAATGAGAGGAGAAAGGAGAGGCTCCGCTCTCCTTCCCTGAACGAGGGAAAACTCAGGGGACGTGCCGACGGAGAGAAGAAAGAGAGAGGGAGGGGAAACCAGAGCTGGCGCGACGGCGGAGGATCCGGACATGGTGCCGCAGTCTGACAGGCAGTGTGCAGCTAGCGGGCACCAGACACCCGCTCTCCTGAACACCGACGTGCGTGCGCCTCGACGGAGGTTAACACGCCGGGCACCCACCTCTTCTCGAACCGTACGCATTACCCACCTAAGATCAGGGCGCTCTCTAAGCGACTCACCCCAACTTAACCCCTCTTACCTGCGCCGAGCGATGCTGCCCTTTACCTGGGCTATTTTCATTCTTAACATTAGCTTTTAGTATTTACTGTGGCTAGTTTCCTTACTGCCATTAGGGAGAAAGGCCCAAACCCTCATCAATTAACTTTATTCATTCCCTAAATTGTGCAGTAGGGATTATTATTGTTATGTAATATTTATCTTCTTGCTGCATGTTGGGAAGGTGTGACTGCATGTGAGGCAGGCATTTATACACACGCTGACAGCTGCCACTCCTTCACAGGCAGTTTATACTATATATATATATCTTCTTTTTTTTCTTTTTTTAAGTGTCTGTCAGGGCATTTTAGGGTAGAAGAGAAGCAGTGTCCCAAGTGTCCCAAATTTATGGGAGACTCTGCTGCAATGGGAAGAGCTTACCTTGCAAATGGGTGGGAGAGATGAAAAAAGGTAAAAACCCACAGCTAGTGTATATCACACGCCAGTCTAGGGCACTATACAAGAACATAGAAAGACCACCTGAAAACCACAACAGGCAAGAAATCCCAGCAAGACGATGTCTTGGGTGATGTCACAAGGACTACCTCATACTACAGAAACGTTTAGAGGGATAACAGTCCATCTACACGCGTGATTACTGCATTATTTTGTTTCTTTTTCTTTTGACTTGTTTTGCCAACAAAATAGCATGTCATTTAAAATGTGGCAATAAAGAGAAATGTCAGTCAACCCCGCCCTGGCCAATCATCTCTAAGCCCAGGCAGCATTAGCCCCACCCTTTAGCCTCCCACACAAAGCCAAGCTCATCCACCATACTTCATCATTAGCTCTCAGCACTTAATCCCGTGCTCCACCGAACCCATTTTCATAATCTGCGCGGAGCTGGGCCTTCCGCAGAGTCCCGCCAGCCCAGCCGGCTCGGTCGCGCGTCCCAAACGAACGAGGGGAGGGGCGGACGCGGCACCCTTCCAACCCCCCTCGGTGAGTCCCCGCTAATTCTCTATCGCCACGGACACCGGACATCGGAGAGGGTTTCCCGTTTCCAATACCGTTCGCTTTTCGGGAGCAAGGTCAGAGGGGACGGCGTTTTATTCGCCGCGGATGGAAACGAGCCTGGGCCGCTCACCAGCTCGCTCTCCCTCGCTGAACTCACTCGCAGAACAGCTGCTTCCTCCCACTTGGCTTCAGCTCTCGTCAACCGCGCTCATGCCAAAACTGTCCGTGAACTACGATGTTTCTAATTAAGAATACAGACACTCACACACACATGCTCACAAACACAAAGCATACACACACACACACACACACACACACACAGACACATGAAGAGAAGCACGCACATATGCACACAAACCCACATATGCACACAAACACAAGCAAACACTTGAACAGGGAAGGGGGGACACAGGAAGTGGGGACGACCGCACACACACACACACACACACACACACACACAAGCACACACACGCAGACGCAATCACACACACGAGCACTTGCGTACGATGCGCACACTTACATGAACACATGCAGCGAGCGGTCATCCCCACTTCCTGTGTCCACCCCCCCCACACTTCCCTGTTCAAGGTTAGCCGCTAGCTGCGTGGAGCAACCCGGGTTCGATGCATTAGCACCTCAGCGTGACATCTCAATCTCGGCCGGGGTCCGGGGCACACACACACGACAGACCCAGCAAAGTGTTCAGGCGGCACTGATCGGGATTAGGGAGGGACCGCGCCTCGGCCCCGGGACCGGCCGGAGCGTTTACCCTTGGTTTGACACCGCCTCGCTGACCCGAATTAATAGCACTTTATTCTCCCCCCCCTCAGTGGACCCCCGTGCCAACGACCCCTCCGCGAAAAAGGCAGCGACCATATGGCCCGGCGCTAACAAACAATCGCCCAAGTCCCTGGGAGGAGGGGCGTACCGAGCCAAACGAGGAGAGAGAGAGAGAGAGAGAGAGACGCAGAGACAGAGAGAGAGAGGGAGAGAGGGAAAGAGAGGGGAGAGAGTGAGAGAGAGAGGGAGAGGAGACCAGTCGCTGTCAGTCACGACACGGTTCGCTGACTGCTGTTCGCCCACCGCTGTCGACACCACCCCGCCACCCGCCCCCCCCCCCCCGCCCCGCACCTGCAGAGCCCGGGCCGTATGTTCGTCACTCGCGCTCGTTAACCGCGCGGACGTCGCCAAAGCGGAGTCGCCGGAGCGCGCTGCCGCCGGGAGCCAATCGGCTCGCTTCCAGCGCTCCCCCGCCCACGGCTCCGCCGGCGCCGCGGCTCGTTCGGCCCACAGAGCGCGTGCAAACAACTTCTTCTTCCGCGGCGCGACGTACAATCGAGTTCATTACCCAGCCCACGCTGTCCTCTTTAAAGACAGGGAGGGACGCTTCGGTAATTTACTTTTCTAATGCACATAACATTCTCTAAAGCCCACAAGCGGTTCGTAAACGGCGGGAGAACAGAGGGAGAACAGAGGGAGAACAGAGGGATGGGCTTCTCCCGGGTCGGCATCCGGCATTCCAGGTCGGAACAAAGCGGTCCGTTAAGAGAGCACTTCGGTTTACGGTTCCCAGCTCCCTTGAAAACGAAAAGGTGGGGCTAGCCTATTTCCCAATCTGTTTACGGTTTCCTACCGGGCTCTTGGCTGCGGGACATCCCAGAGGTGAGAGTACGGGGGGGTGGTTTGGGTGCGAGACGACAGATGACCGTTTCGCAAGCGTGCAATCTCTCTACAGGACCCTCTGTGCTTGTGTCCTCCCTTCTCAGCTCATCTCACGCAACGCCTCGCGTTCGACGTCGCGCTCCTCCTCTGGTCCCGCTTCTCAGAGGTCGGCTCGGCCCGAGAACCCAGCAGAACGAGCGGTACGTTCCCCATCGCGTCCCTCGCTTCCCTCTCCCCGCCCCCCTGATGTGATGCATCAGCCTAACTGCGGCAGCCAGCTAAAGACGCTCTCTCTCTCTCCCTCTCTCTCTCTCCCTCTCTCTCTCTCCCCCTCTCTCTCTCTCCTCTCTCTCCTCATTAGGAGACACAGGAACGAGCCTCTGCACCTCCCGCCTACATCAGCACAAACCCATCAAGCCCAACCCGCGCGCGGATTACACTGACCTCCCGCTCTCCACGGTATCCCATAATGCTTTCTGATTGATGACAGCATCAGTTTTACGGGGCAGGTGCCCAGTTCTATCCCGAAATCCACAGCTTCACTGCTCTCCCTATTGCCCTCCCTTCCCCTACAGGGAAGATGGAGGCCACATCTGAGGACTGAACTGACATCGTTAAGCCTCTCTGGTTCTCCCACAGCATGAAAAGGAGAGTTTGACTTTTTCTTCCTTTTTTTTTGTTTCCCTCATTTGCAGAGTTTCACTCCGACAGGCTTTGATGATGGTGACGATGGTGATGATGAACCTTTTCTAGTTCTACAGTCTACTGCTCAGTCCAGACCACCCAAGTCTCACCACAGGGCATCTAGGCCGACCAGCGGCGATGCGTCATGTGAAACAAATGCTAATATCGGCTTTTTGCATTACGGTAAAAGCACAGACCTAAGGTCGTCAATGCTAACATTTACTCACACCAACACGCTAGCCTGTCGACACTAAATAATGCTTTAAATGTAGTGTGTGCACATAAATCACTGGCCATTAGGACAGAAACGTAAGCATATCGATTCATCATCGTGCCCGTAGCCCCCTTTGTTTTACCGGCAGTGACATCATCGACTCTTTCCCCACAAAGTGGACAGGTATAATATCATAAACAGGACCATAAAGTTCTCGGGGCTTATTTTTGACTTTCAGGAGACTGCCAGATGTGCGACATTCAAACGTGAACCCCATTCCAACATGGCGGACACAGGCTTAAAGCATGCGACAGTTCCATCGCGAAGAGCCCCAAATACCCCCCCACTCCTTATCGGAAGATCATTACGGGAAAACTGGAAAAGCAATCATTCTGTCCATACCGAAGCTGTGCGGTTTGGAAATTTCAACCCCCCTCTCCCCCCCCCAATATGAATTTCTGGCTACACCACCGGACAAAGAAATGTCTTTAGTTTGTTTGTTTGAGTTGCACTCGCCTGTTTAATCGCCAATTCTGCTTTATTTATTTTTTTTTTGTTTGCTCTGGATTTAATTAGTTCTGCATGGTCTGCATTCGATAACAAAATGATATAAAAGCAAAAACGGGCAATGACGTCTGACTTCAGACCTGGACGTGTGCGGTGTGAGCTCTGCGTAAAGGCTCGGGTGAGGTGGCTCTTTTCTGGGTGGTTTCAGCAGATCTGGAGCTTTGACCCCAGTGACAGTGACGGTGCGACAGCGCGACGCGGACAACATGGCCGCTTGACTCCTCCTGCCTCGCGTGAACCCTCCGACTCACTTCGGCGCGGCCACAACAACAACAATAACAAGCGCTGGCTGGAGACGGGGCCGTGGGCGAAGAGTCTGCCTGCATCATCAACACCCCCGTGGGAGAGCTCTGCAGCTCCCTCTCTCCCCCTCTCCCTCTCTCCTTCTCTCTATTCCTCCCTTGCTCTACTTCTCTCTCTCTCTCTCTCTCCCCCTCTCTCTATTCCTCCCCTGCTCTCCTTCTCCCTCTCTCCCCCTCTCCCTCTCTCTATTCCTCCCTTGCTCTTCTTCTCTCTCGCCCTCTCTCCCCCTCTCTCTATTCCTCCCTTGCTCCTCTTCTCTCTCTCTCTCTCTCTCCCCCTCTCTCTATTCCTCCCTTGCTGTCCTTCTCTCCTCTCTCTCTCTCCCTCCATCTCCCTTTCCCTCTACCCTCTCTCTCTCCCTCTCTCTATTCCTACCTCTCTCGCTCTCTCTCTCTCCCTCGCTCCCTCTCACTCTCTCTCTCTCCCTCTCTCCCTCTCACTCTCTCTCTCTCTCACTCCCTCTCTCCCTCTCTCCCTCTATCCCCCCCCTCTCCCTCTCTCTGGGTCTTCCACACACAGTGCCTGGCTGGCTTACAGATTACCCTCAGACACGGCTCTCTGAAATGCTGTCAGAAAAAAAAAAAAGAAAGAAAAAAAAACAGCAACAGGCTGAAGTCCTGCACCAACTCATCCAATTACTGGGTCTCAAGGGGTGGAGTGGGTGGATGCAGGTGGACACAAGCCAGTTTTCTTTAATCACTGTGCACCCACTTACTGCAACTCCCCACCCCCCCCCCAACATGCTCACACACACACACACACACACAACCAACCTTGTACCGCCCCCTCCCCACAACCTTCTACACTCACCAATGACCAACAGGGCAAGGCTTGCAAATAGAGCACTATATGAGTCGATATTGGATTTTTTTTTCTTCTCCAAACTAGTTGTTGTGCAATTGTGGGACTGATCCTTTCATTAGTGTGTTCTCTAAGCATGGTGCGCAGTAATCTGATTACATTTACAAAGATGTGCTTTGAACTCAATACCTTTTCCCCACCCACCCCTTGTAAAGCGACTCGGCAATATCAAAGAAGATTCAATAATAAACTCCTGCATGAATTTTCTTTCACCCACTCTGAAACCAGTCATCTTGCTCTTCGAGAGACACCAGCTAACTTAACCATGTGAGGAAAAAGTACTCTTTTCCTTTTACCTCTGCAGTATATCTTCACAATAGCTGCAATATATCAACACACAACTGAGCTCTCTTCTAAATATATGTACAAATGCAATTCAACGACAATATAAAAAAATATACTGAAAATAAATGCAAGTGCACAAAAAAGTATTAGTCACATGATTTTCTTAATGATTTATTTTTGTGCTGTCTTGCGGCCAGAAACAGATACTGAAATACAGCCTGTCCCAGTAGTTCTTGACACCTTCATTTTTTTCCCTATGTAATCTTATAAAAAGAACAGGGCGCAGACATATTGAGAATGGGGAAGTTGGGATTGCAGAAGTTCAGTAATTCTAGTTCAGGGCCTATGTGCACACTGACTGAAGACTGCCCATCCGTCTCAGACACGAAATCAAAATTTCACAGGTTTCTCCACCCTTAGAACCTCTCCGAATCCCTGCTTCACAAAAAAACGAAGTCGATCCAGTGAATGGCTACTGTTTAAAAGCTCAAATAAAAGGAGAACTAGCCACCAATATCAGCAGCCAAAGAGAAGGCCTGTCTGCAACAGCGACCAATCAGAACACCCCAGCAGCGCTTACCTTCTTGAGCCGCCCGCTCTTGGTGCCCACGAAGGCCAGCGAGTGGTTCTTGTAGACGTAGGCGATGACCGAGGTCATCTTGTCCGACTCCTCGGAGAAGAGGGGCACGCCACGCACCATCTCAGAGACGCCGAGGGGCGCGTTCATGTCCAAACCGCAGAAGTTATCATCGATCGTCAAGAGCTGTGAGAGAGAGAGAGAGAGAGAGAGACAGAGAGAGAGAGAGAGAGAGAGAGAGACAGAGAGAAGGACAGAGAAAGAAAGAAAGAGAGAGAGACAGAGAGAGAGAGAGAGGGAGGATATTGTCAGGCTGCATTATGTTACACCTGAATACCAAGATGCACTTCACTCCATTCATTTCCACCATAAGGCCACAGAGAAGAGGGAACCTGCCTGCCACTGCTGTAATAACCAAAGCCTCGCGATCCGAGCGTGACATTCAAATCTAAGCCGTAATATATCACGCCTGAAAATAACCGCTCTCTATTTTTTTCATCCGAACAGAGATGTACCAAAAATGCGTACATATTCCTAACTCAAAATGGTCGTGACTAGTGTTCACGTGAGAGACAATAAATGAGAAAGCCATTCGAAAATCCGTCATTTCATATTGCGTGACCCAGAGCCTGTGACCTGAAAATAATATCACAATACACTGCCGTTGTTCTGCCTGCTTAGAGGCGTGCAAAACAAAAGAATTTTCTGGAAAAGGTTCAGAGCTTAGGACAAGGCTTGACATGACAGCCGGCGTTGATTCACCACATGCGAGTTGAAAATGATAGCGCAGTGAAATAGTTATTAGTTATTCTATCTGCCGAGAGTGGATGAAACAACATCGTTTTCTTCCCGAGGAATCGGGTTCGAGGCAGAAGCTGGAATGAATCCCAGTGTGTTATTGTTAGACTGAATCACTGCTCAAAAATCGCTCGTGCCAGAATTCTACACTCAATTAAACGCGGGCCGCGACAAGCACAGCTCAGATTATGGAACAGATCACAAGCAGCTCTTTGCGTGAAAGCTGAGAGATGGGCGGCATCTTGGTGACCGTGAGCGTGTACGGCGATCTAATAAAAAACGAATTAGGAAACAGAGCGATGTTTATCATAATCCCGCCCAACGCCCAACGCTAGCCTGTCTGCCGTAATGCGTCTGCAAGCTGTTAAGGGACGGTAATGCACTGTTAGTGGACTTGGGAAACAACAAAGAAAGATCCACACCCCGGCTCCACTGAGACATTAAGACATTCAGAGAGGAACATGATCAATGAGGCAACTTATCGCCGGACAGTTCTGTACACAAACCACTCAGCTCTCATTCCTTCAGGAGAAAAGATACAGCCATCCTTTATTGCCAGGCCCATATGTACCTACACGAGTAGCCTGTACAGGTAGATTACCTCCCAAAACCGCACAATGCACCTACATGCAGTGAAAATACATACATAGGCTACATCTAGCTACTGTGACTGACCTGTTACAGTATAGCTCCAGCAGCTTAAGAGTGAGGAGATTGTGCCTGACAGGTATAGCTTTTGTTTTTTCTAAAATCTGATTGCTAATGAGAACATAGCTACACGTAATCCCAGTCATCGCTGTTGTCCTTTGTACACAAGCTTATATATTTATGCAGTCTGGCCTCTGTTAATGAAAAATACTTTGGTACATCAATTATGGGGTGCTACATTTCTACATGTCGCTATATTTATACTTGAAGTTTTTAAATGTCACTACCTTTCTATTTTAAGTGTTTATTTTAAGCGTTCAAGCCACTTCACACATACAGGAATATCAGTCCTAATTAGATACACTCTGTTACAAACAAATTAATGCAGCTACTGAGTTATACTGGCACTGAAGTGTAACTGAAGTACAGTGCAGCTGAAATGCAGTACAAGAGTTCTACTTCATGAGCACTGCACATGAAGTTGAGAAACTGCATCATAACTGCAATAATATTGCACAATGCTGCAGTCATACCACAGGAATCACAATCATTACAAGGACAGCTGAACTGCAGTTATTTTTTGTAAGGGGTGCGCACTTGACACGTGCGATTTGGGCTTTAAGCAACTGCAAATCCCACGACACTTTGGTCTGAGAGGGGGGTATCCTTTCTTCGTTCCTTCCCATGGTTATCAATGCATAAACATTTCGGTCACACTTTCAAAAACTATCTGTTTGAAGCAAAGTACTGTAGGACTTGCAGTCACAATACAGCTCAAATCACTTCTGCAAAGGATGCATCGTTATATACTTCACTGAGGAAGGCAAATGAGGACAGATCATGTTAACTTCCTAGGTTTGGTAAACCATTTGAGCGTTCAGGTAAGAGCCAAATCTTGATTTGTATTTTATGCACAAAAAAGGTGGGCTATCAAGTGCAGCCTATCAAGTAATGTTAGCTACTAAACAAAAAGTGAATTCAATCAATGCTTTTCTAGACGCAGAACGCTTAATCGGTGATATACATTTAATCAGCTACTAATAGGTTATAACTTAGATAGCTTTCTTATGTGAATTGGCCATATTAATCTTATGACTACAGGAGTGTTCTTTGAATCCTCACCTGTACAGTACATTTGAACCAGTGTCAGACAGATACATGCAATATTAAATCAAGTTTATATATTTCTTGGAAGTCACATAAAATGTTGTGTTAACAAACAGAGCTAGCTGATAGCCTAAGCTGGTAGCCTACGCAGTTATCTCATTGCTGTCAGCAAGACTTTATGAAAACGTTCGATTTCGGATAGTATAGGCCTAATGTCCATATATTTGCCACCATCACATTTTTAAAAACTCGCAGTTTTATCCAGATAAGATCGATCTATAGACTACCTTTAGCAGCATTCAAACTTTTTCAACGGTGGCTCATGCGAAATATCAGTGCACACCAAGTCAAAAACAAATAATGTTTAATTATATATTTGCAGGTGGAGAATATTGTATAATATTCTCCTATTTATGTTTTCCGATTGTGTTTTGTTTGGCTTAACAGGGGAATCAGTTTTGTGTGTGTGTGTGTGTGTGTGTGTGTGTGTACCTGCTGAATCGGAACAAAAAACAAATAAAATATATCTATGTTAGCAAACGAGGGCCGAGGGCTCCAATTTTATTATAGGTAAATCAATTGACCAATAGCAGAGGAAGGCAGTAGTGTGTACACACTAACAAAATTGGACAAGTGTTTGTGGGTTATACACCGCAAAAGCTACTCTATAGACATGAGTCAGAGTGACAAACCCAATGTGACACTGGAGTGCAGACCTTCCCTAATATACCCCAGCGCTAATAATGACTCAGAATTGATCAGGCTGCCAAGTCTCTCCGTTTGAATGTGCTAATCTCCTGTGGTGGTGGTCATGCCATTAAGGATCCAAGTCCTCCATTGCCATATTAGGAGACATTTGGCATGCTCAATCAAATTACAATGATCTGAGGTCAATTATAAGCTTGCTGGAGTTCTTAGGGTGCCAAAATATTGTATTTGTGTTTGTTTCTAAAAAAGGTATTGGCTATAAATAAAGGGGTTGGACAAAATAACAGAAACGCCACATGAAAATGATTTTAATTCTGAGGTAACTACATCACGAAGGCAGCTAAACATATGAGTCATATTAAGTTGAATGCCAATTAACAGTAATCTGTCAGGCATAAAATAGGTCTCGCAGTAAGCACCTCGAATTGTGAGTTTCCAAAGCGGCATGAGGCAACTAGCAGAGTTCCACGGAGGCCAGACAGTCAGTTCCCAAAACGCAGAAGCATCAGAAAAAACTAACTGCAAAATTATTTAATATAGCAAGGGAAACAGCCTTGACAATTATGACAACAGATGCCAAATAAAAACTGCATCGGCAAAGAGGAACAGTAGTCATAAGTTGAAGGTCGCTGACAGGGACCAACACAGACTTAACAGGATAGCTGCTAAAAAAAAATTGGAATGCAGCCTCAAAAATTACTGCAGAATTGACCTTGTCTAAAAAAATGCACATTTTGAGCTTCACAAAGCTTTTTTTTATGTCAGAGCCACCATTCAGAAACTGCCTGTGTCCACAGTTAATACAGAAAAAAGCATAACCTGACGTAAAGACAGAAAGCAGAAAGCCTGGGAAATGGCAATGGAAAAAGTAACATGGTCCGATAAGTACTCGTTTATACTTTCTTCCTGTTTTTATCTTTTTCCTTAATGCCAAAAGGAGCTTTAAGCTCACGATGTATGTTGCCAACCGGTAAACATGGTGGTGGATTGGTAATGGTATGGGCAGCCATCTCATGGGCGTCACTGGGTCCAATGTATGCTCTGCATGGTCATAAAACGGCCAAGGAATATGACACCATTTTGTGAAACCAGGTGAAGCGTATGGTGCAAACCAGGCGTGTCCAATCTTATCTTAAAAGGGCATGTGGGTGCAGGTTTTCGTTTTAGCCCAGCACGATGACACCTGATTCTACTTACCAAAGGTCTTGATTCAATTAGATTCAATCAGTTGAATCTGGTGTCACAGTCCTGGGCTAAAACGAACAAAAGGACCCACGCCAACCCTTTTCAGGTAAAACAAAGAACACATTATTCCCTCACGATGTCCCAAAGTTCAAAAATGATAACACCCCCCTACACACTGCTAAACTAATGTAATGAACACTAGGATTAAGTCAAAAGTCTCCATGGTCTCCACAATCACCAGATCAAAACATCATTGAAACTTCGCGGGAAGTTCTGGAGCTCGGAGTACAAAGTCAAATCCCACCTTTCCTTTCCATGTCCTTCATTTAAAAAAAAAAAAAACTAAAGTAGAGCCCTTAAAAACACTGTGTCTTTCCTCTCAAAGAATGGTCCAATGTCCCAATGCACGGTTCTGAAGGAAGCAGGAAGCTGGAGGCAAAGGGTGGCCCTGCTCATCAGTTACTTTATATTCATATATTATTCGGTTTTTATTTTGTAAATGGTCGTATCACAGCAGGGCAGAACATTGGTTTCAGGCTCTGGAAATGGATAAGCGTTATACTGGCAAGGTCAAAACGCTCCTGTAATGTTTTTTAAGAGTAAGTAGTGTGCTGAGTTTTTACTGTGTGTGTGTGTGTGAAAGGCTTGCTCCAGGGGCTGTGTGGGAGAGAGAAGCACACATTCTGCCATTCAAGGCCAGACCAAATCCATTTACCTGCATCGCATCACCCCGAAGCCGGGCTGGAAAAATCAAATCTGCTGGGCACCGCTCTGCTTCCTCCGGTTCAGCGTCGGGTTGCCCGATGAATTTTTAATTTGAAACTAAACTGAAATGCAACCGCACGGACATCTTGCCTCCGCCCTGTCTGTTGCTTGTTCTTGTTCTCATTTTGGTTCCTTGCTATTCGCTGTCAACCTTCTGGCTTTCATCTTAGGCAAAAAAAAATTTCACTGTGGGGGGGGGGGTTTACTGTGGTGCTACGCGTCCCCTCGCGCCCATCGCATGTTTCACTCCAAAGAGCCCCCGCTGCTGCCATCCGATTCGCTGAAGGAATGGGAGCGGCGCGAGCGGCAGATTTACAGCGGGCCGAGGCCACTGTGACAGCGCTGTGACACGCCGGAAGGCTCCGGAATGACTCCAATATCCACACCTGCTGCCAGGAATGAGAGGGGGACTGGGGCAGCGTGTGTGTGTGTGTGTGTGTGTGTGTGTGTGTGTGTGTGTGTGTGTGTGTGTGTGTGTGTGTGTGTGTGTGTGTGACACAGAGAGAGAGATTGGCCAAAAGGGATTGAGGGATGATGTTTGTGCGCGTGAGACAGAGAGCTGGAATGGGATTGAGGGAGGGTGATAGAGAGAGAAAGGGTGCGAGAGATGGAGAGAGTGAATGAGAGAGGGAGAGAAGGAAAGGGTGATGTGTTTCTGTTTTTTTTTTTATTCCTCCCAGTGTCTGACCTTTCCAAACGCTCCGTTGTCAGCCAGCACCTCGGCCCAGTGGGCCCCAGCCTGCCAACCCAGACTAATGGGGCTCATTTAGAGTGGAGAGCCTTGTTAGAAAAGTGTACCTACATGAAATATCTGCTTTCTGCAATGTTAGTCTTTCTTTGGCTGTCTCCTGTCCTTCCTAGGGGCCATGCATCATCAGCAGTGCTGTTCCACCCCCCCACACTCCCCCCATCAATATCATCCCCCAACACCCCCCCTACCAAACCCTTTCTGCTTACTCCTGTAAAAAAAAAAAAAAAGAGAAAACCCTTCTTCACTCAGAAACGGGATGATTTCAATCACAGTTCCCGTCGGTTACAAAGAAGTCTCATTGCCCCGGGGGTCAAAGGTTAAAAGGCTTATCGGAGAGGAAATGGGAAGGAGGTGCACATGGATTGGATGAGACAGGGCAAGCCTTCGCCACAGCGATTGCGACAAGCAGACCTGATTTTAAAAAAGGGGGAAATGCTTTTTTGTGGCTCGCTTTCAACCGGAACGCACTCCAGCCCAGGAGCAGCCTCTCTGAGAAAGCGGGAGGGACCTTATTAACGGTGCACAGGGAAACGCGTACCTGTTTCCCCTCGTTCGTGTACATCACCAGCGCTCAGAAGCGTCGTGTCGCGTGTCACTCCTGCCGTGTGCGCGCGGCAGTTTAACGGAACAGACTTCTTGTCTGTCCGCCATTCAGAATCCTGACATGTTTTCAGTACGGGAACAGAAAACATGACACTCTGAAGCCTAGACTACGGGCTCTTCCTTCATGCTCTCAACAATCCCCTGCATAAAGCCCCTCTCTCTCTCTCTCTCTCTCTCTCTCCCCCTCCCTCTCTCTCTCTCATATCAATGGGGACATACTTCCCCGCAGAACACATCCTGACAGTGGTGAGTCAGGTCATTCTGATAAACATCTAACCGGCATATAATGAAGGGAGAGTTGCATAATGCATTTAATAAAGCTAATTGTTTATTTTGTATTCATTCATTTTTCAGCATTACAGCTTTTTTTATAATGCATCTTCTGGTCTGTTTCTGTACTGTAGGGAGGCATTTTGGCTCCATATTTCTTGAGTTCAGCAGGTATGCCACTGTCTGAGAAAAAAGAATCACTCTGACAGAACCTGGGGAGGGAGAATCGCATAAAGCCAAACATTCAGGGTAATCTCATCTGTTTTCTTTATAAGATTGAAGTGGAAACAGACCTCCATCTTAGGGCTTGAGGTAAGTCAATGATCAGATTATGGCATGATATATCTATCAATCTACTGATTTATTTCTGTAATTATTTAGGATAGTGTGTGACCTAAAACATAAGGTAAAATATGGATGGCTGGCAACCATATATACAGTGCCTATAAGTACTTGGACAGTGACACAAGTGTTCTTGTTTTGGTTGACATTATGCACTTTAACCTCATATTCATTGTTTCACTTAAAATCCAATGTGATACTATACATGATACATATAGTATTTTTTTACAGGTATATGTGCATAGACGGGTACAAACCCACACACACAATATACTCTACACGAAAACACACGCATAAATTTCTTAACAAAAACCCAACCACATAATTATCTTTTCCTTTTCTCGAATGTGTTTGACTGGAGTGGTTTGACACAGCCGTAATGCCATGACTACCTACTGGGCTCTGGTCTGTAATTATAACAGCACACGATAGCTTCACAAAAACATAACAGTTTTTTTTTTTTATTTAATTTTTTTATTTTTATAATTCTTAGGATACCCTTTAGAAAGGGAGGATAATGGATTTCTTTTTATATCGCTATCTCTGAAGAGAGATCATTTTTCACGTAAACTGAAATAAAAACTTGTTTAATTATGCTACAGTGAAACAAAAGGTCAGATGCATGAGTCACATCCTAAAGCATGTATCGGAGGGCTCTGATTGGTCGTTTAAAGCGCCTCGCGATGCTTAATAATGCAATTACACTCCAGCCGCACGGCGTTCCCGTTCCCCGCTCTGCCGCGCGTCACTGTTGCCTCTCTATACTCGCTGCGCGCGACGCTGCTGTGCGTTTCAGCGGAATCACATCCAGCCAATTACGGCACCGCGACCCGCAGGGCTCCACGGAGCAAAACAACTATTTTCCTCCTCCTTCCGGGAAGGAAAACGCGAAACTTCGCTCGGCGGAAGATGAAAGCCGAGCCTTTTTTTTTTTGTTATTCCCGCGGTTCGGTTGCGATCCGGAGTAACCCGTCCGGGCTGGTGATCCGTGCCGAACCGCGCGCCCACTGATCCTGGCTCTCCAAAAAGCTGAGGGGGACACCTCGAAGGACAGCTGTCCTGATCTCCAACAAGCAGGCTCCATGTTCAAATGTCAAAAACGAACGTCAGCAAAAACGTGCACGGTATCAGAGAGGGAGAGCCATCCTTGCTGAAACCTTCTCTTGGAACTCATTAAGAGAGGCATTTATAAGTGACCTGTTTTTCCCGGAGGAAAACAAGTAAACAAGCTCAACATCTGGCGCTGATGTCATCTCCCCCAAATCATTCCATCATTCTCTTCTAATCAATACAGTTTGTGGGGCAGAAAGCATTCCAGAGGGGAATTTGTGGGCCAAAATGTGTGTGTGTGTGTGTGTGTGTGTTTGAGAGAGAGAGTGACATAGAGAGAGAGAGAGAGAGAGAGGCAGAGAGAGGTGATGGCGAATGCATATTCATTAGATTGTCTTCATAATTCATGTTTATGTATGAATTATCTATCCCACCTGTCAGCAATGCACCGGCCTCAACAGGTCCGGGCGCAATAAACAATCAGATTAGGGCCTAACGAGGCTGTAATATTTTGGGAGAAAAGGAGCGCATAAAAACATTCAAAACGCCATCGATTATCGCATGGAGCAACACAGAGAGTGAACTATGGCCGCTTCTGCCACGCGTGTGAGAAGGTTGGTGTGCAATAACAGAACGATGGCACCGTGATGGATTATGACCTTTACTGTATTATTATGCATAGTGATTTAATTACAGCGGAGAATAAACCTCATGACGAGCTTTTAATGTCGAGAGAGCTCCGCGATGTGAAAGGAACTGACTGACTGCCTCTGATTAAACCGCGCAGATTTCTCAATGGACGGAGGCGAGAACTCTTTCTAAAAATTGGGCGAAAAACAAGAACGCAAACATCCTCCCAAAAAAATTACATTAAATATGAAAGCAACTTGGCAGCAGCTCCAGAATGGCTTTCATGTGGGAAAAAAAGAGAGAGAGGCAGCGGTGTCACGAACTTGAAAATAATACTCAAATTAAACAGACACGATTTAAACTGGGACGGCCGCATGAATGATTAATTGTAAAAAGAGCAGACAGTAATTTGCTTTTTAATGACGCTTAATTGGAGATCGCTTTGAATGCGGTGGTTGAGGCTGAAGTCATTTTGAAGGTGTTCGCGCGCGTGCGCGTTCGAGGCTGTGGGAGGCTGTCCGGAGGCGGTCCGCGTTTATGCGAGTACAGGAAGGCCGTTGGAGAAGGAAGGGACTGCGTTTCCATAAATTTAGTCTAAGGGGGGTCCATGTTTACATGAAAGACGGCGAGAGGTGTCATGTTCATGTGAACAAGGAGATACCGAAGTGTGGAACGCTTACTGTGTTTCCCCCGTCTCTCTTTTTTTTTTTTCTGCTGACGCAGCGAACATTGCATGCAGGCGTTTTATAGGTCAAATGTCACTTCACAATGATCTATAGACGCAGGTCTTTGCAGACAGATACTGTTGAGTAGGCATTGTGTGTGATTTATTCAAGCCGCCCAACATCACAGCCTCTTCTGGATTATTCCCCCTGGGTAGCTTATGTCAAATGGATCTTTTTTTTTTTTAAACATAGTCTCAAAGCTCACTGTTCACACATTGCCTTATGGCAGTAAGTACACTGTAAAAGCCTTGAGTACCTGTCACCAAGCACTGCATCACAGCCATATAAGCTACATGGTAGAAAGCATGAGGTCTGAACTCAGAAATTACCTTTCTGCATTCTCAAACGCTGAGAGGGACTTTCAGGTAATTAACCAGGATAGCTTTATTTAATAGCTGGTTATGTAAGAGTCGCCCTAGACAAGTGCTAAGTGGGTAAATCAAGGTAAGAGTAGAATTA